>NW_027207091.1:0-47805 GCF_032191515.1 Phaenicophaeus curvirostris
TCTCTTTGCACAAATCGCATTATTAGCCTCAGTTAAGTTACAATTCAGTACAGTGTCCTACAGCTTGCTGTTAGGATGGGAATCTGCAGCTTGCAGTGAAAGCGCTTCCAGAGGGGAGTCTAATGAGGGCAAACAATTTGATGGTAGCAGCTTCCTGCGGGAGATAGTCTCTTTGCCAAAATCGCATTATTAGGCGAAAGTAAGTTACAATTCAGTACCCCTACTCTATCCTAAAGCTTGCTGTTAGGAGGGAATCTGCAGCTTGCAGTGAAAGCGCTTCCAGAGGGGAGTCTAATGAGGGCAAACATTTGATGGTAGCAGCTTCCCTGCGGGAGATAGTCTCTTTGCCAAAATCGCATTATTAGGCGAAAGTAAGTTACAATTCAGTACCCTATCCTATAAGCTTGCTGTTAGGAGGGAATCTGCAGCTTGCAGTGAAAGCGCTTCCAGAGGGGAGTCTAATGAGGGCAAACATTTGATGGTAGCAGCTTTCCCTGCGGGAGATAGTCTCTTTGCCAAAATCGCCTTATTAGCGACTCAGTTAAGTTACAATTCAGTACCCTATCCTAAAGCTTGCTGTTAGGAGGGAATCTGCAGCTTGCAGTGAAAGCGCTTCCAGAGGGGAGTCTAATGAGGGCAAACATTTGATGGTAGCAGCTTCCCTGCGGGAGATAGTCTCTTTGCCATAAATCGCATTATTAGGCGAAAGTAAGTTACAATTCAGTACCCTATCCTAAAGCTTGCTGTTAGGAGGGAATCTGCAGCTTGCAGTGAAAGCGCTTCCAGAGGGGAGTCTAATGAGGGCAAACATTTGATGGTAGCAGCTTCCCTGCGGGAGATACGTCTCTTTGCCAAAATCGCCTTAGTAGTCCGCAGTTAAGTTACAATTCAGTAACCCTATCCTAAAGCTTGCTGTTAGGAGGGAATCTGCAGCTTGCAGTGAAAGCGCTTCCAGAGGGGAGAGTCCTAATGAGGGCAAACGATTTGATGGTAGCAGCTTCCCCTGCGGAGAGATACGTCTCTTTGCCATAATCGCATTATTAGCGAAAGTAAGTTACAATTCAGTACCACTATCCTAAAGCTTGCTGTTAGGAGGGAATCTGTCAGCTTGCAGTGAAAGCGCTTCCCAGAGGGGAGTCTAATGAGGGCAAACATTTGATGGTAGCAGCTTCCCTGCGGGAGATAGTCTCTTTGCCAAAATCGCATTATTAGGCGAAAGTAAGTTACAATTCAGTACCCCTATCCTAAAGCTTGCTGTTAGGAGGGAATCTGCAGCTTGCAGTGAAAGCGCTTCCAGAGGGGAGTCTAATGAGGGCTAAACATTTGATGGTAGCAGCTTCCCTGCGGGAGATAGTCTCTTTGCCAAAATCGCATTATTAGGCCTACAGTTAAGTTACAATTCAGTACCCCTATCCTAAAGCTTGCTGTTAGGAGGGAATCTGCAGCTTGCAGTTAATGCGCTTCCAGAGGCGGAGTCTAATGAGGGCAAACATTTGATGGTAGCAAGCTTCCCCTGCGGGAGATAGTCTCTTTGCCAAAATAGCATTATTAGGCGAAAGTAAGTTACAATTCAGTACCCTATCCTAAAGCTTGCTGTTAGGAGGGAATCTGCAGCTTGCAGTGAAAGCGCTTCCAGAGGGGAGTCTAACTGAGGGCAAACATTTGATGGTAGCAGCTTCCCTGCGGGGAGATAGTCTCTTTGCCAAAATCGCATTATTAGGCGAAAGTAAGTTACAATTCAGTACCCTATCCTAAAGCTTGCTGTTAGGAGGGAATCTGCAGCTTGCAGTTGAATGCGCTTCCAGAGAGGAGGAGTCTAATGAGGGCAAACATTTGATGGTAAGCAGCTTCCCTGCGGGAGATAGCTCTCTTTGCCCAAAATCGCATTATTAGGCGAAAGTAAGTTACAATTCAGTACCCTATCCTAAAGCTTGCTGTTAGGAGGGAATCTGCAGCTTGCAGTGAAAGCGCTTCCAGAGTGGAGTCTAATGAGGGCAAACATTTGATGGTAGCAGCTTCCCTGCGGGAGATACCGGAGATACTCTCTTTGCCAAAATCGCATTTTGTTAGCCGAAGTAAGTTACAATTCAGTACCCTATCCTAAAGCTTGCTGTAGGAGGAATCTGCAGCTTGCAGTGAAAGCGCTTCCAAGATTGCAAGTCGACAAAGATTCGATGATAGCTAGCTATCCTCGGAGAAAGCCTTACAAAATCATATAGCCTATTAAGTACATCAGTCCCTACCTAAGCTTGCTGTAGGAGGAATCTGCAGCTTGCAGTAATGCCTTCCAGAGGGGAGTCCTATGAGGCAACATTTATGTAGCAGCTCCCTGCGAAGACTAACGTTACCCAATCTCATTATATACCCTACCTATCCTAAAGCTTGCTGTTAGGAGGAATCTGCAGCTTGCAGTGAAAGCGCTTCCAGAGGAGGTGCTCTAATGAGGGCAATAAAACATTTGATGGTAGCAGCTTCCCTGCGGGAGATACTCCTCTTTGCCATAATCGCATTATTAGCCCAAGTAAGATACAATTCAGTCAACCCTATCCTAAAGCTTGCTGTTAGGAGGAATCTGCAGCAGCTTGCAATGAAAGCGCTTCAGAGCGGAGTCTAACGAGGGCAAACATTTGATGGTAGCAGCTTCCCTGCGGGAGATAGCTCTCTTTCTAAAAACGCAATATTAGGCGAAAGTAAGTTACAATTCAGTACCCTATCCTAAAGCTTGCTGTTAGAGGGAATCTGCAGCCTTGCAGTGAAAGCTCTTCCAGAGGGAGTCTAATGAGGGCAAACATTTGATGTAGCAGCTTCCTGCGATATCACCTGCCCAAAACTCTCATTCATAACGACAAATTAAGTTACTATTCAGTACCCTATCCTAAAGCTTGCTGTTAGGAGGAATCTGCAGCTTGCAGTGAACGCTGCAGTCTCAGGACGAGGACAATCAAACCTTGCAGGACAGCATTCCCCGAGATAGACTCTTGCTAAAAACCTTCTTTACAATTACAATTCACCCTATCCTAAGCATGCTGTAGGAGAATCTCAGCTTGCCAGAAATCGCCCAGTGATCATGCCACGTTATGACACACCCTCAGAGCCTTCCTTGCCACGCTTAATTAGCGAGGAATCAGACCTCCTAGCTCTTGCAAGTGCTGCTAACAGCAGATTCTGTCATGCTCTTCCCTGCGAAGCATATCGTCACTCTTTCTTCCAAAATCGCATTATTAGGCGAAGTAAGTTACAATCAATTCAGTACACTATCTAAAGCTTGCTGTTAGGAGAATCTGCAGCTTGCAGGGAAAGCGCTTCCAGAGGATCTGAGAGAGTCAAAGCATCTATGATGGTAGCAGCTTCCCTGCGGGAGATAGTCTCTTTGCCATAATCGCATTATTAGGCGAAAGTAGTAAGTTACAATACCTCATACCCATCCTAAAGCTTGCTGTTAGGAGGGAATCTGCAGCTTGCAGTGAAAGCGCTTTCCAGAGGGAGTCTAATGAGGGCAAACATTTGATGGTAGCAGCTTCCCTGCGGGAGATACTCTCTTCCATTGCCATACAATTATTAGCCGCAGTAAGTTACAATTCAGTACCATTGTCCTACAGCTTGCTGTTAGGAGGCTAATCTGCAGCTAGCGTGCAGTAAAGCGCTCCAGAGGGAGTCGCACGAGGGCAAAGATTTGATGTAGCATCCCTGCGATGATTCCTCTCTTGCCAAATAATCGCCAATTATTAGCCTCAGTTAAGTACAATTCAGTACAGTGTCCTACAGCTTGCTGTGTAGAGGAATCTGCAGCTTGCAGTGAAAGCGCTTCCAGAGGGGAGTCTAATGAGGGCAAGACATTTGATGGTAGCAGCTTCCCTGCGGGAGATACTCTCTTTGCCAAAATCGCATTATTAGGCGAAAGGAAGTTACGATTCAGTACCCTATCCTAAAGCTTGCTGTTAGGAGGGAATCTGCAGCTTGCAGTGAAAGCGCTTCCAGAGGGGAGTCTAATGAGGGCAAACATTTGATGGTAGTAGCTTCCCTGCGGAGAGATACTCTCTTTGCCAAAATCGCATTATTAGGCGAAAGTAAGTTACAATTCAGTACACTATCCTAAAGCTTGCTGTTAGGAGGGAATCTGCAGCTTGCAGTGAAAGCGCTTCCAGAGGGGAGTCTAACGAGGGCAAAGATTTGATGGTAGCAGCTTTCCTGCGAGATAGTCTCTTTGCCAAAATCGCCTTATTAGCCTCAGTTAAGTTACAATTCAGTCAGACCCTATCCTAAAGCTTGCTGTTAGGAGGGAATCTGCAGCTTGCAGTGAAAGCGCTTCCAGAGGGGAGTCCAATGAGGGCAAACATTTGATGGTAGCAGCTTCCCTGCGGGAGATAGTCTCTTTGCCAAAATCGCATTATTAGGCGAAAGTAAGTTACAATTCAGTACCCTATCCTAAAGCTTGCTGTTAGGAGGGAATCTGCAGCTTGCAGTGAAAGCGCTTCCAGAGGGGAGTCTAATGAGGGCAAACATTTGATGGTAGCAGCTTCCCTGCGGGAGATACTCTCTTTGCCAAAATCGCACTTAGTATCCGCAGTTAAGTTACAATTCAGTATACTGTCCTACAGCTTGCTGTTAGGAGGGAATCTGCAGCTTGCAGTGAAAGCGCTTCCAGAGGGGAGTCTAACGAGGGCAAAGATTTGATGGTAGCAGCTTCCCTGCGGGAGATAGTCTCTTTGCCAAAATCACATTATTAGGCGAAAGTAAGTTACAATTCAGTACCTATCCTAAAGCTTGCTGTTAGGAGGGAATCTGCAGCTTGCAGTGAAAGCGCTTCCAGAGGGGAGTCTAATGAGGGCAAACATTTGATGGTAGCAGCTTCCCTGCGGAAGATACTCTCTTTGCCAAAATCGCATTATTAGGCGAAAGTAAGTTACAATTCAGTACCCTATCCTAAAGCTTGCTGTTAGGAGGGAATCTGCAGCTTGCAGTGAAAGCGCTTCCAGAGGGGAGCCTAATGAGGGCAAACATTTGATGGTAGCAGCTTCCCCTGCGGGAGATACTCTCATTGCCAAAATCGCATTATTTGGCGAAAGTAAGTTACAATTCAATACACTATCCTACAGCTTGCTGTTAGGAGGGAATCTGCAGCTTGCAGTGAAAGCGCTTCCAGAGGGGAGTCTAATGAGGGCAAACATTTGATGGTAGCAGCTTCCCTGCGGGAGATAGTCTCTCTTTGCCAAAATCGCATTATTAGGCGAAAGTAAGTTACAATTCAGTACCCTATCCTAAAGCTTGCTGTTAGGAGGAATCTGCAGCTTGCAGTGAAAGCGCTTCAGAGGGGAGTCTAATGAGGGCAAAGATTTGATGGTAGCAGCTTCCCTGCGGGAGATACTCTCTTTGCCAAAATCGCATTATTAGGCGAAAGTATGTTACAATTCAGTACCCTATCCTAAAGCTTGCTGTTAGGAGGGAATCTGCAGCTTGCAGTGAAAGCGCTTCCAGAGGGGAGTCTCACGAGGGCAAAGATTTGATGGTAGCAGCTTCCCTGCGGGAGATAGTCTCTTTGCCAAAATCGCATTATTAGCCTCAGTTAAGTTACAATTCAGTACCCTATCCTAAAGCTTGCTGTTAGGAGGGAATCTGCAGCTTGCAGTTAATGCGCTTCCAGAGGGGAGTCTAATGAGGGCAAACATTTGATGGTAGCTGCTTCCCTGCGGGAGATAGTCTCTTTGCCATAATAGCATTATTAGGCGAAAGTAAGTTACAATTCAGTACCCTATCCCTAAAGCTTGCTGTTAGGAGGGAATCTGCAGCTTGCAGTGAAAGCGCTTCCAGAGGGGAGTCTAACGAGGGCAAACATTTGATGGTAGCAGCTTCCCTGCGGGAGATAGTCTCTTTGCCAAAATCGCATTATTAGGCGAAAGTAAGTTACAATTCCAGTACCCTATCCTAAAGCTTGCTGTTAGGAGGGAATCTGTAGCTTGCAGTTAATGCGCTTCCAGAGGGGAGTCTAATGAGGGCAAACATTTGATGGTAACAGCTTCCCTGCGGGAGATAGTCTCTTTGCCAAAATCGCATTATTAGGCGAAAGTAAGTTACAATTCAGTACCCCTATCCTAAAGCTTGCTGTTAGGAGGGAATCTGCAGCTTGCAGTGAAAGCACTTCCAGAGGGGAGTCTAATGAGGGCAAACATTTGATGGTAGCAGCTTCCCTGCGGGAGATAGTCTCTTTGCCAAAATCGCATTATTAGGCGAAAGTAAGTTACAATTCAGTACCCCTATCCTAAAGCTTGCTGTTAGGAGGGAATCTGCAGCTTGCAGTGAAAGCGCTTCCAGAGGGGAGTCTATCGAGGGCAAAGATTTGATGGTAGCAGCTTCCCTGCGGGAGATAGTCTCTTTGCCAAAATCGCATTATTAGCCTTAGTTAAGTTACAATTCAGTCCCCTATCCTAAAGCTTGCTGTTAGGAGGGAATCTGCAGCTTGCAGTTAATGCGCTTCCAGAGGGGAGTCTAATGAGGGCAAACATTTGATGGTAGCAGCTTCCCTGCGGGAGATAGTCTCTTTGATAAAAACGCCTTATTAGGCGAAAGTAAGTTACAATTCAGTACCCTATCCTAAAGCTTGCTGTTAGGAGGGAATCTGCAGCGTGCAGTGAAAGCGCTTCCAGAGTGGAGTCTAATGAGGGCAAACATTTGATGGTAGCAGCTTCCCTGCGGGAGATAGTCTCTTTGCCAAAATCGCATTATTAGGCTAAAGTAAGTTACAATTCAGTACCCTATCCTAAAGCTTGCTGTTAGGAGGGAATCTGCAGCTTGCAGTGAAAGCGCTTCCAGAGGGGAGTCTAATGAGGGCAAACATTTGATGGTAGCAGCTTCCCCTGCGGGAGATACTCTCTTTGCCAAAATCGCATTATTAGGCGAAAGTAAGTTACAATTCAGTACCCTATCCTAAAGCTTGCTGTTAGGAGGGAATCTGCAGCTTGCAGTGAAAGCGCTTCCAGAGGGGAGTCTAATGAGGGCAAAGATTTGATGGTAGCAGCTTCCCTGCGGGAGATAGTCTCTTTGCCAAAATCGCATTATTAGGCGAAAGTAAGTTACAATTCAGTACCCTATCCTAAAGCTTGCTGTTAGGAGGGAATCTGCCGCTTGCAGTGAAAGCGCTTCCAGAGGGGAGTGTAATGAGGGCAAAGATTTGATGGTAGCAGCTTCCCTGCGGGGAGATAGTCTCTTTGCCAAAATCGCATTATTAGGCGAAAGTAAGTTACAATTCAGTACCCTATCCTAAAGCTTGCTGTTAGGAGGGAATCTGCAGCTTGCAGTGAAAGCGCTTCCAGAGGGGAGTCTAACGAGGGCAAAGATTTGATGGTAGCAGCTTCCCTGCGGAAGATACTCTCTTTGCCAAAATCGCATTATTAGGCGAAAGTAAGTTACAATTCAGTACCCCTATCCTAAAGCTTGCTGTTAGGAGGGAATCTGCAGCTTGCAGTGAAAGCGCTTCCAGAGGGGAGTCTAATGAGGGCAAACATTTGATGGTAGCAGCTTCCCTGCGGGAGATACTCTCATTGCCAAAATCGCATTATTAGGCGAAAGTAAGTTACAATTCAGTACCCCTATCCTAAAGCTTGCTGTTAGGAGGGAATCTGCAGCTTGCAGTGAAAGCGCTCTCCAGAGGGGAGTCTGATGAGGGCAAACATTTGATGGTAGCAGCTTCCCTGCGGGAGATACTCTCTTTGCCAAAATCGCATTATTAGGCTAAAGTAAGTTACAAATCAGTACCCTATCCTAAAGCTTGCTGTTAGGAGGGAATCTGCAGCTTGCAGTGAAAGCGCTTCCAGAGGGGAGTCTAATGAGGGCAAACATTTGATGGTAGCAGCTTCCCTGCGGGAGATACTCTCTTTGCCATAATCGCCTTAGTAGCCCGCAATTAAGTTACAATTCAGTACACTTTCTACAGCTTGCTGTTAGGAGGGAAATCTGTAGCTTCAGTTAATGCGCTTCCAGAGGGGAGTCTAATGAGGGCAAACATTTGATGGTAGCAGCTTCCCTGCGGGAGATAGTCTCTTTGCCATAATCGCATTATTAGGCGAAAGTAAGTTACAAATTCAGTACCCTATCCTAAAGCTTGCTGTTAGGAGGGAATCTGCAGCTTGCAGTGAAAGCGCTTCCAGAGGGGAGTCTAACGAGGGCAAACATTTGATGGTAGCAGCTTCCCTGCGGGAGATAGTCTCTTTGCCAAAATCGCATTATTAGGCGAAAGTAAGTTACAATTCAGTACCCTATCCTAAAGCTTGCTGTTAGGAGGGAATCTGCAGCTTGCAGTTAATGCGCTTCCAGAGGGGAGTCTAATGAGGGCAAACATTTGATGGTAACAGCTTCCCTGCGGAGAGATAGTCCTCTTTGCCAAAATCGCATTATTAGGCGAAAGTAAGTTACAATTCAGTCCCCTATCCTAAAGCTTGCTGTTAGGAGGGAATCTGCAGCTTGCAGTGAAAGCGCTTCCAGAGGGGAGTCTAATGAGGGCAAACATTTGATGGTAGCAGCTTCCCTGCGGGAGATAGTCTCTTTGCCAAAATCGCATTATTAGGCGAAAGTAAGTTACAATTCAGTACCCTATCCTAAAGCTTGCTGTTAGGAGGGAGTCAGTAGCTTGCAGTGAAAGCACTTCCACAGGGTAGTCTAATGAGGGCAAACATTTGATGGTAGCAGCTTCCCTGCGGGAGATACTCTCTTTTCCAAAATCGCATTATTAGCCTCAGTTAAGTTACAATTCAGTACCCTATCCTAAAGCTTGCTGTTAGGAGGGAATCTGCAGCTTGCAGTGAAAGCGCTTCCCAGAGGGGAGTCTATCGAGGGCAAAGATTTGATGGTAGCAGCTTCCCTGCGGGAGATAGTCTCTTTGCCAAAATCGCATTATTAGGCGAAAGTAAGTTACAATTCAGTACCCTATCCTAAAGCTTGCTGTTAGGAGGGAATCTGCAGCTTGCAGTGAAAGCGCTTCCAGAGGGGAGTCTAATGAGGGCAAACATTTGATGGTAGCAGCTTCCCTGCGGGAGATAGTCTCTTTGCCAAAATCGCATTATTAGGCGAAAGTAAGTTACAATTCAGTACCCCTATCCTAAAGCTTGCTGTTAGGAGGGAATCTGCAGCTTGCAGTGAAAGCGCTTCCAGAGGGGAGTCTAATGAGGGCAAAACATTTGATGGTAGCAGCTTCCCTGCGGAGATAGTCTCTTTGCCAAAATCGCATTATTAGGCGAAAGTAAGTTACAATTCAGTACCCTATCCTAAAGCTTGCTGTTAGGAGGGAATCTGCAGCTTGCAGTGAAAGCGCTTCCAGAGGGGAGTCTAATGAGGGCAAAGATTTGATGGTAGCAGCTTCCCTGCGGGAGATAGTCTCTTTGCCAAAATCGCATTATTAGCCTCAGTTAAGTTACAATTCAGTCCCCTATCCTAAAGCTTGCTGTTAGGAGGGAATCTGCAGCTTGCAGTTAATGCGCTTCCAGAGGGGAGTCTAATGAGGGCAAAGATTTGATGGTAGCAGCTTCCCTGCGGGAGATAGTCTCTTTGCCATAATCGCATTATTAGGCGAAAGTAAGTTACAATTCAGTACCCTATCCTAAAGCTTGCTGTTAGGAGGGAATCTGCAGCTTGCAGTGAAAGGGCCTTCCAGAGGGGAGTCTAATGAGGGCAAACATTTGATGGTAGCAGCTTCCCTGCTGGAGATACTCTCTCTTGCCAAAAATCGCATTATTAGGCGAAAGAGAGTATCTCCAGCAGGGAAGCTGCTACCATCAAATGTTTGCCCTCATTAGACTCCCCTCTGGAAGCCGCTTTCACTGCAAGCTGCAGATTCCCTCCTAACAGCAAGCTTTAGGATAGGGTACTGAATTGTAACTTACTTTCGCCTAATAATGCGATTATGGCAAAGAGACTATCTCCCGCAGGGAAGCTGCTACCATCAAATCTTTGCCCCTCATTAGACTCCCCTCTGGAAGCGCATTAACTGCAAGCTGCAGATTCCCTCCTAACAGCAAGCTTTAGGATAGGGGACTGAATTGTAACTTAACTGAGGCTAATAATGCGATTTTGGCAAAGAGACTATCTCCTCCGCAGGGAAGCTGCTACCATCAAATCTTTGCCCTCATTAGACTCCCCTCTGGAAGCGCTTTCACTGCAAGCTGCAGATTCCCTCCTAACAGCAAGCTTTAGGATAGGGTACTGAATTGTAACTTACTTTCGCCTAATAATGCGATTTTGGCAAAGAGACTATCTCCCGCAGGGAAGCTGCTACCATCAAATGTTTGCCCTCATTAGACTCCCCTCTGGAAGCGCTTTCACTGCAAGCTGCAGATTCCCTCCTAACAGCAAGCTTTAGGATAGGGTACTGAATTGTAACTTACTTTCGCCTAATAATGCGATTTTGGCAAAGAGACTATCTCCCGCAGGGAAGCTGCTACCATCAAATGTTTGCCCCTCCATTAGACTCCCCTCTGGAAGCGCTTTCACTGCAAGCTGCAGATTCCCTCCTAACAGCAAGCTTTAGGATAGGGTACTGAATTGTAACTTACTTTCGCCTAATAATGCGATTTTGGCAAAGAGACTATCTCCCGCAGGGAAGCTGCTACCATCAAATCTTTGCCCTCGATAGACTCCCCTCTGGAAGCGCTTTCACTGCAAGCTGCAGATTCCCTCCCTAACAGCAAGCTTTAGGATAGGGTACTGAATTGTAACTTAACTGAGGCTAATAATGCGATTTTGGAAAAGAGAGTATCTCCCGCAGGGAAGCTGCTACCATCAAATGTTTGCCCTCATTAGACTACCCTGTGGAAGTGCTTTCACTGCAAGCTACTGACTCCCTCCTAACAGCAAGCTTTAGGATAGGGTACTGAATTGTAACTTACTTTCGCCTAATAATGCGATTTTGGCAAAGAGACTATCTCCCGCAGGGAAGCTGCTACCATCAAATGTTTGCCCTCATTAGACTCCCCCTCTGGAAGCGCTTTCACTGCAAGCTGCAGATTCCCCTCCTAACAGCAAGCTTTAGGATAGGGGAACTGAATTGTAACTTACTTTCGCCTAATAATGCGATTTTGGCAAAGAGACTATCTCCCCGCAGGGAAGCTGTTACCATCAAATGTTTGCCCTCATTAGACTCCCCTCTGGAAGCGCATTAACTGCAAGCTGCAGATTCCCCTCCTAACAGCAAGCTTTAGGATAGGGTACTGAATTGTAAACTTACTTTCGCCCTAATAATGCGATTTTGGCAAAGAGACTATCTCCCGCAGGGAAGCTGCTACCATCAAATGTTTGCCCTCGTTAGACTCCCCTCTGGAAGCGCTTTCACTGCAAGCTGCAGATTCCCTCCTAACAGCAAGCTTTAGGATAGGGTACTGAATTGTAACTTACTTTCGCCTAATAATGCGATTATGGCAAAGAGACTATCTCCCGCAGGGGAAGCTGCTACCATCAAATGTTTGCCCTCATTAGACTCCCCTCTGGAAGCGCATTAACTGAAGCTACAGATTCCCTCCTAACAGCAAGCTGTAGGAAAGTGTACTGAATTGTAACTTAATTGCGGCTACTAAGGCGATTATGGCAAAGAGAGTATCTCCCGCAGGGAAGCTGCTACCATCAAATGTTTGCCCTCATTAGACTCCCCTCTGGAAGCGCTTTCACTGCAAGCTGCAGATTCCCTCCTAACAGCAAGCTTTAGGATAGGGTACTGATTTGTAACTTACTTTAGCCTAATAATGCGATTTTGGCAAAGAGAGTATCTCCCGCAGGGAAGCTGCTACCATCAAATGTTTGCCCTCATCAGACTCCCCTCTGGAAGCGCTTTCACTGCAAGCTGCAGATTCCCTCCTAACAGCAAGCTTTAGGATAGGGTACTGAATTGTAACTTACTTTCGCCTAATAATGCGATTTTGGCAATGAGAGTATCTCCCGCAGGGAAGCTGCTACCATCAAATGTTTGCCCTCATTAGACTCCCCTCTGGAAGCGCTTTCACTGCAAGCTGCAGATTCCCTCCTAACAGCAAGCTTTAGGATAGGGTACTGAATTGTAACTTACTTTCGCCTAATAATGCGATTTTGGCAAAGAGAGTATCTTCCGCAGGGAAGCTGCTACCATCAAATCTTTGCCCTCGTTAGACTCCCCTCTGGAAGCGCTTTCACTGCAAGCTGCAGATTCCCTCCTAACAGCAAGCTTTAGGATAGGGTACTGAATTGTAACTTACTTTCGCCTAATAATGCGATTTTGGCAAAGAGACTATCTCCCGCAGGGAAGCTGCTACCATCAAATCTTTGCCCTCATTACACTCCCCTCTGGAAGCGCTTTCACTGCAAGCGGCAGATTCCCTCCTAACAGCAAGCTTTAGGATAGGGTACTGAATTGTAACTTACTTTCGCCTAATAATGCGATTTTGGCAAAGAGACTATCTCCCGCAGGGAAGCTGCTACCATCAAATCTTTGCCCTCATTAGACTCCCCTCTGGAAGCGCTTTCACTGCAAGCTGCAGATTCCCTCCTAACAGCAAGCTTTAGGATAGGGTACTGAATTGTAACTTACTTTCGCCTAATAATGCGATTTTGGCAAAGAGAGTATCTCCCGCAGGGAAGCTGCTACCATCAAATGTTTGCCCTCATTAGACTCCCCTCTGGAAGCGCTTTCACTGCAAGCTGCAGATTCCCTCCTAACAGCAAGCTTTAGGATAGGGTACTGAATTGTAACTTACTTTAGCCTAATAATGCGATTTTGGCAAAGAGACTATCTCCCGCAGGGAAGCTGCTACCATCAAATGTTTGCCCTCATTAGACTCCACTCTGGAAGCGCTTTCACTGCACGCTGCAGATTCCCTCCTAACAGCAAGCTTTAGGATAGGGTACTGAATTGTAACTTACTTTCGCCTAATAAGGCGTTTTTATCAAAGAGACTATCTCCCGCAGGGAAGCTGCTACCATCAAATGTTTGCCCTCATTAGACTCCCCTCTGGAAGCGCATTAACTGCAAGCTGCAGATTCCCTCCTAACAGCAAGCTTTAGGATAGGGGACTGAATTGTAACTTAACTAAGGCTAATAATGCGATTTTGGCAAAGAGACTATCTCCCGCAGGGAAGCTGCTACCATCAAATCTTTGCCCTCGATAGACTCCCCTCTGGAAGCGCTTTCACTGCAAGCTGCAGATTCCCTCCTAACAGCAAGCTTTAGGATAGGGTACTGAATTGTAACTTACTTTCGCCTAATAATGCGATTTTGGCAAAGAGACTATCTCCCGCAGGGAAGCTGCTACCATCAAATGTTTGCCCTCATTAGACTCCCCTCTGGAAGTGCTTTCACTGCAAGCTGCAGATTCCCTCCTAACAGCAAGCTTTAGGATAGGGTACTGAATTGTAACTTACTTTCGCCTAATAATGCGATTTTGGCAAAGAGACTATCTCCCGCAGGGAAGCTGTTACCATCAAATGTTTGCCCTCATTAGACTCCCCTCTGGAAGCGCATTAACTGCAAGCTACAGATTCCCTCCTAACAGCAAGCTTTAGGATAGGGTACTGAATTGTAACTTACTTTCGCCTAATAATGCGATTTTGGCAAAGAGACTATCTCCCGCAGGGAAGCTGCTACCATCAAATGTTTGCCCTCGTTAGACTCCCCTCTGGAAGCGCTTTCACTGCAAGCTGCAGATTCCCTCCTAACAGCAAGCTTTAGGATAGGGTACTGAATTGTAACTTACTTTCGCCTAATAATGCTATTATGGCAAAGAGACTATCTCCCGCAGGGAAGCAGCTACCATCAAATGTTTGCCCTCATTAGACTCCCCTCTGGAAGCGCATTAACTGCAAGCTGCAGATTCCCTCCTAACAGCAAGCTTTAGGATAGGGTACTGAATTGTAACTTAACTGAGGCTAATAATGCGATTTTGGCAAAGAGACTATCTCCCGCAGGGAAGCTGCTACCATCAAATCTTTGCCCTCGTGAGACTCCCCTCTGGAAGCGCTTTCACTGCAAGCTGCAGATTCCCTCCTAACAGCAAGCTTTAGGATAGGGTACTGAATTGTAACATACTTTCGCCTAATAATGCGATTTTGGCAAAGAGAGTATCTCCCGCAGGGAAGCTGCTACCATCAAATCTTTGCCCTCATTAGACTCCCCTCTGGAAGCGCTTTCACTGCAAGCTGCAGATTCCCTCCTAACAGCAAGCTTTAGGATAGGGTACTGAATTGTAACTTACTTTCGCCTAATAATGCGATTTTGGCAAAGAGACTATCTCCCGCAGGGAAGCTGCTACCATCAAATGTTTGCCCTCATTAGACTCCCCTCTGGAAGCGCTTTCACTGCAAGCTGCAGATTCCCTCCTAACAGCAAGCTGTAGGATAGTGTATTGAATTGTAACTTACTTTCGCCAAATAATGCGATTTTGGCAATGAGAGTATCTCCCGCAGGGAAGCTGCTACCATCAAATGTTTGCCCTCATTAGGCTCCCCTCTGGAAGCGCTTTCACTGCAAGCTGCAGATTCCCTCCTAACAGCAAGCTTTAGGATAGGGTACTGAATTGTAACTTACTTTCGCCTAATAATGCGATTTTGGCAAAGAGAGTATCTTCCGCAGGGAAGCTGCTACC
The DNA here is from genome assembly GCF_032191515.1 of Phaenicophaeus curvirostris. Taxonomy (NCBI): domain Eukaryota; kingdom Metazoa; phylum Chordata; class Aves; order Cuculiformes; family Cuculidae; genus Phaenicophaeus; species Phaenicophaeus curvirostris. Next base: position 14,589 of record NW_027207091.1, read on the forward strand.
ATCAAATGTTTGCCCTCATTAGACTCCCCTCTGGAAGCGCTTTCACTGCAAGCTGCAGATTCCCTCCTAACAGCAAGCTTTAGGATAGGGTACTGAATTGTAACTTACTTTCGCCTAATAATGTGATTTTGGCAAAGAGACTATCTCCCGCAGGGAAGCTGCTACCATCAAATCTTTGCCCTCGTTAGACTCCCCTCTGGAAGCGCTTTCACTGCAAGCTGCAGATTCCCTCCTAACAGCAAGCTGTAGGACAGTATACTGAATTGTAACTTAACTGCGGATACTAAGGCGATTTTGGCAAAGAGAGTATCTCCCGCAGGGAAGCTGCTACCATCAAATGTTTGCCCTCATTAGACTCCCCTCTGGAAGCGCTTTCACTGCAAGCTGCAGATTCCCTCCTAACAGCAAGCTTTAGGATAGGGTACTGAATTGTAACTTACTTTCGCCTAATAATGCGATTTTGGCAAAGAGACTATCTCCCGCAGGGAAGCTGCTACCATCAAATGTTTGCCCTCATTGGACTCCCCTCTGGAAGCGCTTTCACTGCAAGCTGCAGATTCCCTCCTAACAGCAAGCTTTAGGATAGGGTACTGAATTGTAACTTAACTGAGGCTAATAAGGCGATTTTGGCAAAGAGACTATCTCCCGCAGGAAAGCTGCTACCATCAAATCTTTGCCCTCGTTAGACTCCCCTCTGGAAGCGCTTTCACTGCAAGCTGCAGATTCCCTCCTAACAGCAAGCTTTAGGATAGTGTACTGAATTGTAACTTACTTTCGCCTAATAATGCGATTTTGGCAAAGAGAGTATCTCCCGCAGGGAAGCTACTACCATCAAATGTTTGCCCTCATTAGACTCCCCTCTGGAAGCGCTTTCACTGCAAGCTGCAGATTCCCTCCTAACAGCAAGCTTTAGGATAGGGTACTGAATCGTAACTTCCTTTCGCCTAATAATGCGATTTTGGCAAAGAGAGTATCTCCCGCAGGGAAGCTGCTACCATCAAATGTTTGCCCTCATTAGACTCCCCTCTGGAAGCGCTTTCACTGCAAGCTGCAGATTCCCTCCTAACAGCAAGCTGTAGGACACTGTACTGAATTGTAACTTAACTGAGGCTAATAATGCGATTTTGGCAAAGAGAGTATCTCCCGCAGGGAAGCTGCTACCATCAAATCTTTGCCCTCGTGCGACTCCCCTCTGGAAGCGCTTTCACTGCAAGCTACAGATTCCCTCCTAACAGCAAGCTGTAGGACAATGTACTGAATTGTAACTTAACTGCGGCTACTAAGGCAATTTTGGCAAAGAGAGTAACTCCCGCAGGGAAGCTGCTACCATCAAATGTTTGCCCTCATTAGACTCCCCTCTGGAAGCGCTTTCACTGCAAGCTGCAGATTCCCTCCTAACAGCAAGCTTTAGGATAGGGTACTGAATTGTAACTTACTTTCGCCTAATAATGCGATTATGGCAAAGAGACTATCTCCCGCAGGGAAGCTGCTACCATCAAATGTTTGCCCTCATTAGACTCCCCTCTGGAAGCGCTTTCACTGCAAGCTGCAGATTCCCTCCTAACAGCAAGCTTTAGGATAGTGTACTGAATTGTAACTTACTTTCGCCTAATAATGCGATTTTGGAAAAGAGAGTATCTCCCGCAGGGAAGCTGCTACCATCAAATGCTGGCCCTCGTTAGATTCCTCTCTTGAAGCACTTTCACTGCAAGCTGCAGATTCCCTCCTAACAGCAAGCTTTAGGATAGGGTACTGAATTGTAACTTAACTGCGGATAATAAGGCGATTTTGGCAAAGAGAGTATCTCCCGCAGGGAAGCTGCTACCATCAAATGTTTGCCCTCATTAGACTCCCCTCTGGAAGTGCTTTCACTGCAAGCTGCAGAATCCCTCCTAACAGCAAGCTTTAGGATAGGGTACTGAATTGTAACTTACTTTCGCCTAATAATGCGGTTTTGGAAAAGAGACTATCTCCCGCAGGGAAGCTGCTACCATCAAATGTTTGCCCTCATTAGACTCCCCTCTGGAAGCGCTTTCACTGCAAGCTGCAGATTCCCTCCTAACAGCAAGCTTTAGGATAGGGTACTGAATTGTAACTTACTTTCGCCTAATAATGCGTTTTTAGCAAAGAGTCTATCTCCCGCAGGGAAGCTGCTACCATCAAATGTTTTCCCTCGTTATACTCCGCTCTGAAAGCGCTTTCATTGCAAGCTGCAGATTCCCTCCTAACAGCAAGCTTTAGGATAGGGTACTGAATTGTAACTTACTTTTGCCTAATAATGCGATTATGGCAAGGAGAGTATCTCCCGCAGGGAAGCTGCTACCATCAAATGTTTGCCCTCATTAGACTCCCCTCTGGAAGCACTTTCCCTGCAAGGTGCAGATTCCCTCCTAACAGCAAGCTTTAGGATAGGGTACTAAATTGTAACTTACTTTCGCCTAATAATGCGATTTTAGCAAAGAGAGTATCTCCCGCAGGGATGCTGCTACCATCAAATGTTTGCCCTCATTAGACTCCCCTCTGGAAGCGCTTTCACTGCAAGCTGCAGATTCCCTCCTAACAGCAAGCTTTAGGATAGGGTACTGAAATGTATCTTAACTGCGGCTAACAATGCGATTTTGGCAAAGAGAGTATCTCCCGCAGGGAAGCTGCTACCATCAAATGTTTGCCCTCATTAGACTCCACTCTGGAAGCGCTTTCACTGCACGCTGCAGATTCCCTCCTAACAGCAAGCTTTAGGATAGGGTACTGAATTGTAACTTACTTTCGCCTAATAATGCGATTTTGGCAAAGAGAGTATCTCCCGCAGGGAAGCTGCTACCATCAAATGTTTGCCCTCATTAGACTCCCCTCTGGAAGCGCATTAACTGCAAGCTGCAGATTCCCTCCTAACAGCAAGCTTTAGGATAGGGGACTGAATTGTAACTTAACTAAGGCTAATAATGCGATTTTGGCAAAGAGACTATCTCCCGCAGGGAAGCTGCTACCATCAAATCTTTGCCCTCATTAGACTCCCCTCTGGAAGCGCTTTCACTGCAAGCTGCAGATTCCCTCCTAACAGCAAGCTTTAGGATAGGGTACTGAATTGTAACTTACTTTCGCCTAAAAATGCGATTTTGGCAAAGAGACTATCTCCCGCAGGGAAGCTGCTACCATCAAATGTTTGCCCTCATTAGACTCCCCTCTGGAAGTGCTTTCACTGCAAGCTGCAGATTCCCTCCTAACAGCAAGCTTTAGGATAGGGTACTGAATTGTAACTTACTTTCGCCTAATAATGCGATTTTGGCAAAGAGACTATCTCCCGCAGGGAAGCTGTTACCATCAAATGTTTGCCCTCATTAGACTCCCCTCTGGAAGCGCATTAACTGCAAGCTGCAGATTCCCTCCTAACAGCAAGCTTTAGGATAGGGTACTGAATTGTAACTTACTTTCGCCTAATAATGCGATTTTGGCAAAGAGACTATCTCCCGCAGGGAAGCTGCTACCATCAAATGTTTGCCCTCGTTAGACTCCCCTCTGGAAGCGCTTTCACTGCAAGCTGCAGATTCCCTCCTAACAGCAAGCTTTAGGATAGGGTACTGAATTGTAACTTACTTTCGCCTAATAATGCTATTATGGCAAAGAGACTATCTCCCGCAGGGAAGCTGCTACCATCAAATGTTTGCCCTCATTAGACTCCCCTCTGGAAGCGCATTAACTGCAAGCTGCAGATTCCCTCCTAACAGCAAGCTTTAGGATAGGGTACTGAATTGTAACTTAACTGAGGCTAATAATGCGATTTTGGCAAAGAGACTATCTCCCGCAGGGAAGCTGCTACCATCAAATGTTTACCCTCATTAGACTCCCCTCTGGAAGCGCTTTCACTGCAAGCTGCAGATTCCCTCCTAACAGCAAGCTTTAGGATAGGGTACTGAATTGTAACTTACTTTCGCCTAATAATGCGATTTTGGCAAAGAGACTATCTCCCGCAGGGAAGCTGCTACCATCAAATGTTTGCCCTCATTAGACTCCCCTCTGGAAGCCCTTTCACTGCAAGCTACAGATTCCCTCTTAACAGCAAGCTGTAGGTCAGTGTACTGAATTGTAACTTAATTGCGGCTACTAAGGCGATTATGGCAAAGAGAGTATCTCCCGCAGGGAAGCTGCTACCATCAAATCTTTGCCCTCATTAGACTCCCCTCTGGAAGCGCTTTCACTGCAAGCTGCAGATTCCCTCCTAACAGCAAGCTGTAGGACAGTATACTGAATTGTAACTTAACTGCGGATACTAAGGCGATTTTGGCAAAGAGAGTATCTCCCGCAGGGAAGCTGCTACCATCAAATGTTTGCCCTCATTAGACTCCCCTCTGGAAGCGCTTTCACTGCAAGCTGCAGATTCCCTCCTAACAGCAAGCTTTAGGATAGGGTACTGAATTGTAACTTACTTTCGCCTAATAATGCGATTTTGGCAAAGAGACTATCTCCCGCAGGGAAGCTGCTACCATCAAATGTTTGCCCTCATTGGACTCCCCTCTGGAAGCGCTTTCACTGCAAGCTGCAGATTCCCTCCTAACAGCAAGCTTTAGGATAGGGTACTGAATTGTAACTTAACTGAGGCTAATAAGGCGATTTTGGCAAAGAGACTATCTCCCGCAGGAAAGCTGCTACCATCAAATGTTTGCCCTCCTTAGACTCCCCTCTGGAAGCGCTTTCACTGCAAGCTGCAGATTCCCTCCTAACAGCAAGCTTTAGGATAGGGTACTGAATTGTAACTTACTTTCGCCTAATAATGCGATTTTGGCAAAGAGACTATCTCCCGCAGGGAAGCTGCTACCATCAAATGTTTGCCCTCATTAGACTCCCCTCTGGAAGCGCTTTCACTGCAAGCTGCAGATTCCCTCCTAACAGCAAGCTTTAGGATAGGGTACTGAATTGTAACTTACTTTCGCCTAATAATGCGATTTTGGCAAAGAGACTATCTCCCGCAGGGAAGCTGCTACCATCAAATGTTTGCCCTCATTAGACTCCCCTCTGGAAGCGCTTTCACTGCAAGCTGCAGATTCCCTCCTAACAGCAAGCTGTAGGACACTGTACTGAATTGTAACTTAACTGAGGCTAATAATGCGATTTTGGCAAAGAGAGTATCTCCCGCAGGGAAGCTGCTACCATCAAATCTTTGCCCTCGTGCGACTCCCCTCTGGAAGCGCTTTCACTGCAAGCTACAGATTCCCTCCTAACAGCAAGCTGTAGGACAATATACTGAATTGTAACTTAACTGCGGCTACTAAGGCAATTTTGGCAAAGAGAGTAACTCCCGCAGGGAAGCTGCTACCATCAAATGTTTACCCTCATTAGACTCCCCTCTGGAAGCGCTTTCACTGCAAGCTGCAGATTCCCTCCTAACAGCAAGCTGTAGATTAGGGTACTGAATTGTAACTTACTTTCGCCTAATAATGCGATTATGGCAAAGAGACTATCTCCCGCAGGGAAGCTGCTACCATCAAATGTTTGCCCTCATTAGACTCCCCTCTGGAAGCGCTTTCACTGCAAGCTACAGATTCCCTCCTAACAGCAAGCTGTAGGACAGTGTACTGAATTGTAACTTAACTGCGGCTACTAAGGCGATTTTGGCAAAGAGAGTATCTCCCGCAGGGAAGCTGCTACCATCAAATGTTTGCCCTCATTAGACTCCCCTCTGGAAGCGCTTTCACTGCAAGCTGCAGATTCCCTCCTAACAGCAAGCTTTAGGATAGGGTACTGAATTGTAACTTACTTTCGCCTAATAATGCGATTTTGGCAAAGAGAGTATCTCCCGCATGGAAGCTGCTACCATCAAATGTTTGCCCTCATTAGACTCCCCTCTGGAAGCGCTTTCACTGCAAGCTGCAGATTCCCTCCTAACAGCAAGCTTTAGGATAGGGTACTGAATTGTAACTTACTTTCGCCTAATAATGCGATTTTGGCAAAGAGACTATCTCCCGCAGGGAAGCTGTTACCATCAAATGTTTGCCCTCATTAGACTCCCCTCTGGAAGCGCTTTCACTGCAAGCTGCAGATTCCCTCCTAACAGCAAGCTTTAGGATAGGGTACTGAATTGTAACTTAACTGAGGCTAATAATGCGATTTTGGCAAAGAGACTATCTCCCGCAGGGAAGCTGCTACCATCAAATGTTTGCCCTCATTAGACTCCCCTCTGGAAGCGCTTTCACTGCAAGCTGCAGATTCCCTCCTAACAGCAAGCTTTAGGATAGGGTACTGAATTGTAACTTACTTTCGCCTAATAATGCGATTTTGGCAAAGAGACTATCTCCCGCAGGGAAGCTGCTACCATCAAATGTTTGCCCTCATTAGACTCCCCTCTGGAAGCGCTTTCACTGCAAGCTGCAGATTCCCTCCTAACAGCAAGCTTTAGGATAGGGTACTGAATTGTAACTTACTTTCGCCTAATAATGCGATTTTGGCAAAGAGACTATCTCCCGCAGGGAAGCTCCTACCATCAAATCTTTGCCCTCGTTAGACTCCCCTCTGGAAGCGCTTTCACTGCAAGCTGCAGATTCCCTCCTAACAGCAAGCTTTAGGATAGGGTACTGAATTGTAACTTACTTTCGCCTAATAATGCGATTTTGGCAAAGAGAGTATCTCCCGCAGGGAAGCTGCTACCATCAAATGTTTGCCCTCATTAGACTCCCCCCTGGAAGCGCTTTCACTGCAAGCTGCAGATTCCCTCCTAACAGCAAGCTTTAGGATAGGGTACTGAATTGTAACTTACTTTCGCCTAATAATGCGATTTTGGCAATGAGAGTATCTCCCGTAGGGAAGCTGCTACCATCAAATGTTTGCCCTCATTAGACTCCCCTCTGGAAGCGCTTTCACTGCAAGCTGCAGATTCCCTCCTAACAGCAAGCTTTAGGATAGGGTACTGAATTGTAACTTACTTTCGCCTAATAATGCGATTTTGGCAAAGAGACTATCTCCCGCAGGGAGGCTGCTACCATCAAATGTTTGCCCTCATTAGACTCCCCTCTGGAAGCGCTTTCACTGCAAGCTGCAGATTCCCTCCTAACAGCAAGCTTTAGGATAGGGGACTGAATTGTAACTTAACTGAGGCTAATAATGCGATTTTGGCAAAGAGACTATCTCCCGCAGGGAAGCTGCTACCATCAAATCTTTGCCCTCGTTAGACTCCCCTCTGGAAGCGCTTTCACTGCAAGCTGCAGATTCCCTCCTAACAGCAAGCTTTAGGATAGGGTACTGAATTGTAACTTACTTTCGCCTAATAATGCGATTATGGCAAAGTGACTATCTCCCGCAGGGAAGCTGCTACCATCAAATGTTTGCCCTCATTAGACTCCCCTCTGGAAGCGCTTTCACTGCAAGCTGCAGATTCCCTCCTAACAGCAAGCTTTAGGATAGGGTACTGAATTGTAACTTACTTTAGCCTAATAATGCGATTTTGGCAAAGAGAGTATCTCCCGCAGGGAAGCTGCTACCATCAAATGTTTGCCCTCATTAGACTCCCCTCTGGAAGCGCTTTCACTGCAAGCTGCAGATTCCCTCCTAACAGCAAGCTTTAGGATAGGGTACTGAATTGTAACTTACTTTCGCCTAATAATGCGATTTTGGCAAAGAGACTATCTCCCGCAGGGAAGCTGCTACCATCAAATGTTTGCCCTCATTAGACTCCCCTCTGGAAGCGCTTTCACTGCAAGCTGCAGATTCCCTCCTAACAGCAAGCTTTAGGATAGGGTACTGAATTGTAACTTACTTTCGCCTAATAATGCGATTTTGGCAAAGAGACTATCTCCCGCAGGGAAGCTGTTACCATCAAATGTTTGCCCTCATTAGACTCCCCTCTGGAAGCGCATTAACTGCAAGCTGCAGATTCCCTCCTAACAGCAAGCTTTAGGATAGGGTACTGAATTGTACCTTACTTTCGCCTAATAATGCGATTTTGGCAAAGAGACTATCTCCCGCAGGGAAGCTGCTACCATCAAATGTTTGCCCTCGTTAGACTCCCCTCTGGAAGCGCTTTCACTGCAAGCTGCAGATTCCCTCCTAACAGCAAGCTTTAGGATAGGGTACTGAATTGTAACTTACTTTCGCCAAATAATGCGATTATGGCAAAGAGACTATCTCCCGCAGGGAAGCTGCTACCATCAAATGTTTGCCCTCATTAGACTCCCCTCTGGAAGCGCATTAACTGCAAGCTGCAGATTCCCTCCTAACAGCAAGCTTTAGGATAGGGTACTGAATTGTAACTTAACTGAGGCTAATAATGCGATTCTGGCAAAGAGACTATCTCCCGCAGGGAAGCTGCTACCATCAAATCTTTGCCCTCGTTAGACTCCCCTCTGGAAGCGCTTTCACTGCAAGCTGCAGATTCCCTCCTAACAGCAAGCTTTAGGATAGGGTACTGAATTGTAACTTACTTTCGCCTAATAATGCGATTTTGGCAAAGAGACTATCTCCCGCAGGGAAGCTGCTACCATCAAATGTTTGCCCTCATTAGACTCCCCTCTGGAAGCGCTTTCACTGCAAGCTGCAGATTCCCTCCTAACAGCGAGCTTTAGGATAGGGTACTGAATTGTAACTTACTTTCGCCTAATAATGCGGTTTTGGCAATGAGAGTATCTCCCGCAGGGAAGCTGCTACCATCAAATGTTTGCCCTCATTACACTCCCCTCTGGAAGCGCTTTCACTGCAAGCTGCAGATTCCCTCCTAACAGCAAGCTTTAGGATAGGGTACTGAATTGTAACTTACTTTCGCCTAATAATGCGATTTTGGCAAAGAGACTATCTCCCGCAGGGAAGCTGCTACCATCAAATGTTTGCCCTCATTAGACTCCCCTCTGGAAGCGCTTTCACTGCAAGCTGCAGATTCCCTCCTAACAGCAAGCTTTAGGATAGGGTACTGAATTGTAACTTACTTTCGCCTAATAATGCGATTTTGGCAAAGAGACTATCTCCCGCAGGGAAGCTGCTACCATCAAATGTTTGCCCTCATTACACTCCCCTCTGGAAGCGCTTTCACTGCAAGCTGCAGATTCCCTCCTAACAGCAAGCTTTAGGATAGGGTACTGAATTGTAACTTACTTTCGCCTAATAATGCGATTTTGGCAAAGAGACTATCTCCCGCAGGGAAGCTGCTACCATCAAATCTTTGCCCTCGTTAGACTCCCCTCTGGAAGCGCTTTCACTGCAAGCTGCAGATTCCCTCCTAACAGCAAGCTTTAGGATAGGGTACTGAATTGTAACTTACTTTCGCCTAATAATGCGATTTTGGCAAAGAGACTATCTCCCGCAGGGAAGCTGCTACCATCAAATGTTTGCCCTCATTAGACTCCCCTCTGGAAGCGCTTTCACTGCAAGCTGCAGATTCCCTCCTAACAGCAAGCTTTAGGATAGGGTACTGAATTGTAACTTACTTTCACCTAATAATGCGATTTTGGCAAAGAGAGAATCTCCCGCAGGGAAGCTGCTACCATCAAATGTTTGCCCTCATTAGACTCCCCTCTGGAAGCGCTTTCACTGCAAGCTACAGATTCCCTCCTAACAGCAAGCTGTAGGACAGTGTACTGAATTGTAACTTAACTGCGGCTACTAAGGCGATTATGGCAAAGAGAGTATCTCCCGCAGGGAAGCTGCTACCATCAAATCTTTGCCCTCATTAGACTCCCCTCTGGAAGCGCTTTCACTGCAAGCTGCAGATTCCCTCCTAACAGCAAGCTTTAGGATAGGGTACTGAATTGTAACTTACTTTCGCCTAATAATGCGATTTTGGCAAAGAGACTATCTCCCGCAGGGAAGCTGCTACCATCAAATGTTTGCCCTCATTAGACTCCCCTCTGGAAGCGCTTTCACTGCAAGCTGCAGATTCCCTCCTAACAGCAAGCTTTAGGATAGGGTACTGAATTGTAACTTACTTTAGCCTAATAATGCGATTTTGGCAAAGAGAGTATCTCCCGCAGGGAAGCTGCTACCATCAAATGTTTGCCCTCATTAGACTCCCCTCTGGAAGCGCTTTCACTGCAAGCTGCAGATTCCCTCCTAACAGCAAGCTTTAGGATAGGGTACTGAATTGTAACTTACTTTCGCCTAATAATGCGATTTTGGCAAAGAGACTATCTCCCGCAGGGAGGCTGCTACCATCAAATGTTTGCCCTCATTACACTCCCCTCTGGAAGCGCTTTCACTGCAAGCTGCAGATTCCCTCCTAACAGCAAGCTTTAGGATAGGGTACTGAATTGTAACTTACTTTCGCCTAATAATGCGATTTTGGCAAAGAGACTATCTCCCGCAGGGAAGCTGCTACCATCAAATCTTTGCCCTCGTTAGACTCCCCTCTGGAAGCGCTTTCACTGCAAGCTGCAGATTCCCTCCTAACAGCAAGCTTTAGGATAGGGTACTGAATTGTAACTTACTTTCGCCTAATAATGCGATTTTGGCAAAGAGACTATCTCCCGCAGGGAAACTGCTACCATCAAATGTTTGCCCTCATTAGACTCCCCTCTGGAAGCGCTTTCACTGCAAGCTGCAGATTCCCTCCTAACAGCAAGCTTTAGGATAGGGTACTGAATTGTAACTTACATTCACCTAATAATGCGATTTTGGCAAAGAGACTATCTCCCGCAGGGAAGCTGCTACCATCAAATGTTTGCCCTCATTAGACTCCCCTCTGGAAGCGCTTTCACTGCAAGCTACAGATTCCCTCCTAACAGCAAGCTGTAGGACAGTGTACTGAATTGTAACTTAACTGCGGCTACTAAGGCGATTATGGCAAAGAGAGTATCTCCCGCAGGGAAGCTGCTACCATCAAATGTTTGCCCTCCTTAGACTCCCCTCTGGAAGCGCTTTCACTGCAAGCTGCAGATTCCCTCCTAACAGCAAGCTTTAGGATAGGGTACTGAATTGTAACTTACTTTCGCCTAATAATGCGATTTTGGCAAAGAGACTATCTCCCGCAGGGAAGCTGCTACCATCAAATGTTTGCCCTCATTAGACTCCCCTCTGGAAGCGCTTTCACTGCAAGCTGCAGATTCCCTCCTAACAGCAAGCTTTAGGATAGGGTACTGAATTGTAACTTAACTGAGGCTAATAATGCGATTTTGGCAAAGAGACTATCTCCCGCAGGGAAGCTGCTACCATCAAATGTTTGCCCTCGTTAGACTCCCCTCTGGAAGCGCTTTCACTGCAAGCTGCAGATTCCCTCCTAACAGCAAGCTTTAGGATAGGGTACTGAATTGTAACTTACTTTCGCCTAATAATGCGATTATGGCAAAGAGACTATCTCCCGCAGGGAAGCTGCTACCATCAAATCTTTGCCCTCGTTAGACTCCCCTCTGGAAGCGCTTTCACTGCAAGCTGCAGATTCCCTCCTAACAGCAAGCTTTAGGATAGGGTACTGAATTGTATCTTACTTTCGCCTAATAATGCGATTTTGGCAAAGAGACTATCTCCCGCAGGGAAGCTGCTACCATCAAATGTTTGCCCTCATTAGACTCCCCTCTGGAAGCGCTTTCACTGCAAGCTGCAGATTCCCTCCTAACAGCAAGCTTTAGGATAGGGTACTGAATTGTAACTTACTTTCGCCTAATAATGCGATTTTGGCAAAGAGACTATCTCCCGCAGGGAAGCTGCTACCATCAAATGTTTGCCCTCATTAGACTCCCCTCTGGAAGCGCTTTCACTGCAAGCTGCAGATTCCCTCCTAACAGCAAGCTTTAGGATAGGGTACTGAATTGTAACTTACTTTCGCCTAATAATGCGATTTTGGCAAAGAGACTATCTCCCGCAGGGAAGCTGCTACCATCAAATGTTTGCCCTCATTAGACTACCCTGTGGAAGCGCTTTCACTGCAAGCTACTGATTCCCTCCTAACAGCAAGCTTTAGGATAGGGTACTGAATTGTAACTTACTTTCGCCTAATAATGCGATTTTGGCAAAGAGACTATCTCCCGCAGGGAAGCTGCTACCATCAAATGTTTGCCCTCGTTAGACTCCCCTCTGGAAGCGCTTTCACTGCAAGCTGCAGATTCCCTCCTAACAGCAAGCTTTAGGATAGGGTACTGAATTGTAACTTACTTTCGCCTAATAATGCGATTATGGCAAAGAGACTATCTCCCGCAGGGAAGCTGCTACCATCAAATGTTTGCCCTCATTAGACTCCCCTCTGGAAGCGCATTAACTGAAGCTACAGATTCCCTCCTAACAGCAAGCTGTAGGAAAGTGTACTGAATTGAAACTTAATTGCGGCTACTAAGGCGATTATGGCAAAGAGGGTATCTCCCGCAGGGAAGCTGCTACCATCAAATGTTTGCCCTCATTAGACTCCCCTCTGGAAACGCTTTCACTGCAAGCTGCAGATTCCCTCCTAACAGCAAGCTTTAGGATAGGGTACTGAATTGTATCTTACTTTAGCCTAATAATGCGATTTTGGCAAAGAGAGTATCTCCCGCAGGGAAGCTGCTACCATCAAATGTTTGCCCTCATTAGACTCCCCTCTGGAAGCGCTTTCACTGCAAGCTGCAGATTCCCTCCTAACAGCAAGCTTTAGGATAGGGTACTGAATTGTAACTTACTTTCGCCTAATAATGCGATTTTGGCAATGAGAGTATCTCCCGCAGGGAAGCTGCTACCATCAAATGTTTGCCCTCATTAGACTCCCCTCTGGAAGCGCTTTCACTGCAAGCTGCAGATTCCCTCCTAACAGCAAGCTTTAGGATAGGGTACTGAATTGTAACTTACTTTCGCCTAATAATGCGATTTTGGCAAAGAGACTATCTCCCGCAGGGAAGCTGCTACCATCAAATCTTTGCCCTCGTTAGACTCCCCTCTGGAAGCGCTTTCACTGCAAGCTGCAGATTCCCTCCTAACAGCAAGCTTTAGGATAGGGTACTGAATTGTAACTTACTTTCGCCTAATAATGCGATTTTGGCAAAGAGAGTATCTCCCGCAGGGAAGCTGCTACCATCAAATGTTTGCCCTCATTAGACTCCCCTCTGGAAGCGCTTTCACTGCAAGCTGGAGATTCCCTCCTAACAGCAAGCTTTAGGATAGGGTACTGAATTGTAACTTACTTTCGCCTAATAATGCGATTTTGGCAAAGAGACTATCTTCCGCAGGGAAGCTGCTACCATCAAATCTTTGCCCTCATTAGACTCCCCTCTGGAAGCGCTTTCACTGCAAGCTGCAGATTCCCTCCTAACAGCAAGCTTTAGGATAGGGTACTGAATTGTAACTTACTTTCGCCTAATAATGCGATTTTGGCAAAGAGAGTATCTCCAGCAGGGAAGCTGCTACCATCAAATGTTTGCCCTCATTAGACTCCCCTCTGGAAGCCCTTTCACTGCAAGCTGCAGATTCCCTCCTAACAGCAAGCTTTAGGATAGGGTACTGAATTGTAACTTACTTTCGCCTAATAATGCGATTATGGCAAAGAGACTATCTCCCGCAGGGAAGCTGCTACCATCAAATCTTTGCCCTCATTAGACTCCCCTCTGGAAGCGCATTAACTGCAAGCTGCAGATTCCCTCCTAACAGCAAGCTTTAGGATAGGGGACTGAATTGTAACTTAACTGAGGCTAATAATGCGATTTTGGCAAAGAGACTATCTCCCGCAGGGAAGCTGCTACCATCTAATCTTTGCCCTCGTTAGACTCCCCTCTGGAAGCGCTTTCACTGCAAGCTGCAGATTCCCTCCTAACAGCAAGCTTTAGGATAGGGTACTGAATTGTAACTTACTTTCGCCTAATAATGCGATTTTGGCAAAGAGACTATCTCCCGCAGGGAAGCTGCTACCATCAAATGTTTGCCCTCATTAGACTCCCCTCTGGAAGCGCTTTCACTGCAAGCTGCAGATTCCCTCCTAACAGCAAGCTTTAGGATAGGGTACTGAATTGTAACTTACTTTCGCCTAATAATGCGATTTTGGCAAAGAGACTATCTCCCGCAGGGAAGCTGCTACCATCAAATGTTTGCCCTCATTAGACTCCCCTCTGGAAGCGCTTTCACTGCAAGCTGCAGATTCCCTCCTAACAGCAAGCTTTAGGATAGGGTACTGAATTGTAACTTACTTTCGCCTAATAATGCGATTTTGGCAAAGAGACTATCTCCCGCAGGGAAGCTGCTACCATCAAATCTTTGCCCTCGATAGACTCCCCTCTGGAAGCGCTTTCACTGCAAGCTGCAGATTCCCTCCTAACAGCAAGCTTTAGGATAGGGTACTGAATTGTAACTTAACTGAGGCTAATAATGCGATTTTGGAAAAGAGAGTATCTCCCGCAGGGAAGCTGCTACCATCAAATGTTTGCCCTCATTAGACTACCCTGTGGAAGCGCTTTCACTGCAAGCTACTGACTCCCTCCTAACAGCAAGCTTTAGGATAGGGTACTGAATTGTAACTTACTTTCGCCTAATAATGCGATTTTGGCAAAGAGACTATCTCCCGCAGGGAAGCTGTTACCATCAAATGTTTGCCCTCATTAGACTCCCCTCTGGAAGCGCATTAACTGCAAGCTGCAGATTCCCTCCTAACAGCAAGCTTTAGGATAGGGTACTGAATTGTAACTTACTTTCGCCTAATAATGCGATTTTGGCAAAGAGAGTATCTCCCGCAGGGAAGCTGCTACCATCAAATGTTTGCCCTCGTTAGACTCCCCTCTGGAAGCGCTTTCACTGCAAGCTGCAGATTCCCTCCTAACAGCAAGCTTTAGGATAGGGTACTGAATTGTAACCTACTTTCGCCTAATAATGCGATTATGGCAAAGAGACTATCTCCCGCAGGGAAGCTGCTACCATCAAATGTTTGCCCTCATTAGACTCCCCTCTGGAAGCGCATTAACTGAAGCTACAGATTCCCTCCTAACAGCAAGCTGTAGGAAAGTGTACTGAATTGTAACTTAATTGCGGCTACTAAGGCGATTATGGCAAAGAGAGTATCTCCCGCAGGGAAGCTGCTACCATCAAATGTTTGCCCTCATTAGACTCCCCTCTGGAAGCGCTTTCACTGCAAGCTGCAGATTCCCTCCTAACAGCAAGCTTTAGGATAGGGTACTGAATTGTAACTTACTTTAGCCTAATAATGCGATTTTGGCAAAGAGAGTATCTCCCGCAGGGAAGCTGCTACCATCAAATGTTTGCCCTCATCAGACTCCCCCTCTGGAAGCGCTTTCACTGCAAGCTACTGATTCCCTCCTAACAGCAAGCTTTAGGATAGGGTACTGAATTGTAACTTACTTTCGCCTAATAATGCGATTATGGCAAAGAGACTCTCTCCCGCAGGGAAGCTGCTACCATCAAATGTTTGCCCTCATTAGACTCCTCTCTGGAAGCTCTTTCACTGCAAGCTGCAGATTCCCTCCTAACAGCAAGCTGTAGATTAGGGTACTGAATTGTAACTTACTTTTGCCTAATAATGCGATTTTGGCAAAGAGAGTATCTCCCGCAGGGAAGCTGCTACCATCAAATGTTTGCCCTCATTAGACTCCCCTCTGGAAGCGCTTTCACTGCAAGCTGCAGATTCCCTCCTAACAGCAAGCTTTAGGATAGGGTACTGAATTGTAACTTACTTTAGCCTAATAATGCGATTTTGGCAAAGAGAGTATCTCCCGCAGGGAAGCTGCTACCATCAAATGTTTGCCCTCATTAGACTCCCCTCTGGAAGCGCTTTCACTGCAAGCTGCAGATTCCCTCCTAACAGCAAGCTTTAGGATAGGGTACTGAATTGTAACTTACTTTCGCCTAATAATGCGATTTTGGCAAAGAGACTATCTCCCGCAGGGAGGCTGCTACCATCAAATCTTTGCCCTCATTACACTCCCCTCTGGAAGCGCTTTCACTGCAAGCTGCAGATTCCCTCCTAACAGCAAGCTTTAGGATAGGGTACTGAATTGTAACTTACTTTCGCCTAATAATGCGATTTTGGCAAAGAGACTATCTCCCGCAGGGAAGCTGCTACCATCAAATCTTTGCCCTCGTTAGACTCCCCTCTGGAAGCGCTTTCACTGCAAGCTGCAGATTCCCTCCTAACAGCAAGCTTTAGGATAGGGTACTGAATTGTAACTTACTTTCGCCTAATAATGCGATTTTGGCAAAGAGACTATCTCCCGCAGGGAAATTGCTACCATCAAATGTTTGCCCTCATTAGACTCCCCTCTGGAAGCGCTTTCACTGCAAGCTACAGATTCCCTCCTAACAGCAAGCTGTAGGACAATGTACTGAATTGTAACTTAACTGCGGCTACTAAGGCAATTTTGGCAAAGAGAGTAACTCCCGCAGGGAAGCTGCTACCATCAAATGTTTGCCCTCATTAGACTCCCCTCTGGAAGCGCTTTCACTGCAAGCTGCAGATTCCCTCCTAACAGCAAGCTTTAGGATAGGGTACTGAATTGTAACTTACTTTCGCCTAATAATGCGATTTTGGCAAAGAGAGTATCTCCCGCAGGGAAGCTGCTACCATCAAATCTTGTCCCTCGTGAGACTCCCCTCTGGAAGCGCTTTCACTGCAAGCTGCAGATTCCCTCCTAACAGCAAGCTTTAGGATAGGGTACTGAATTGTAACTTAACTGAGGCTAATAATGCGATTTTGGCAAAGAGACTATCTCCCGCAGGGAAGCTGCTACCATCAAATGTTTGCCCTCGTTAGACTCCCCTCTGGAAGCGCTTTCACTGCAAGCTGCAGATTCCCTCCTAACAGCAAGCTTTAGGATAGGGTACTGAATTGTAACTTACTTTCGCCTAATAATGCGATTATGGCAAAGAGACTATCTCCCGCAGGGAAGCTGCTACCATCAAATCTTTGCCCTCGTTAGACTCCCCTCTGGAAGCGCTTTCACTGCAAGCTGCAGATTCCCTCCTAACAGCAAGCTTTAGGATAGTGTACTGAATTGTATCTTACTTTCGCCTAATAATGCGATTTTGGCAAAGAGACTATCTCCCGCAGGGAAGCTGCTACCATCAAATGTTTGCCCTCATTAGACTCCCCTCTGGAAGCGCTTTCACTGCAAGCTGCAGATTCCCTCCTAACAGCAAGCTTTAGGATAGGGTACTGAATTGTAACTTACTTTCGCCTAATAATGCGATTTTGGCAAAGAGACTATCTCCCGCAGGGAAGCTGCTACCATCAAATGTTTGCCCTCATTAGACTCCCCTCTGGAAGCGCTTTCACTGCAAGCTGCAGATTCCCTCCTAACAGCAAGCTTTAGGATAGGGTACTGAATTGTAACTTACTTTCGCCTAATAATGCGATTTTGGCAAAGAGAGTATCTCCCGCAGGGAAGCTGCTACCATCAAATGTTTGCCCTCATTAGACTACCCTGTGGAAGCGCTTTCACTGCAAGCTACTGATTCCCTCCTAACAGCAAGCTTTAGGATAGGGTACTGAATTGTAACTTACTTTCGCCTAATAATGCGATTTTGGCAAAGAGACTATCTCCCGCAGGGAAGCTGTTACCATCAAATGTTTGCCCTCATTAGACTCCCCTCTGGAAGCGCATTAACTGCAAGCTGCAGATTCCCTCCTAACAGCAAGCTTTAGGATAGGGTACTGAATTGTAACTTACTTTCGCCTAATAATGCGATTTTGGCAAAGAGACTATCTCCCGCAGGGAAGCTGCTACCATCAAATGTTTGCCCTCGTTAGACTCCCCTCTGGAAGCGCTTTCACTGCAAGCTGCAGATTCCCTCCTAACAGCAAGCTTTAGGATAGGGTACTGAATTGTAACTTACTTTCGCCTAATAATGCGATTATGGCAAAGAGACTATCTCCCGCAGGGAAGCTGCTACCATCAAATGTTTGCCCTCATTAGACTCCCCTCTGGAAGTGCATTAACTGAAGCTACAGATTCCCTCCTAACAGCAAGCTGTAGGAAAGTGTACTGAATTGTAACTTAATTGCGGCTACTAAGGCGATTATGGCAAAGAGAGTATCTCCCGCAGGGAAGCTGCTACCATCAAATGTTTGCCCTCATTAGACTCCCCTCTGGAAGCGCTTTCACTGCAAGCTGCAGATTCCCTCCTAACAGCAAGCTTTAGGATAGGGTACTGAATTGTATCTTACTTTAGCCTAATAATGCGATTTTGGCAAAGAGAGTATCTCCCGCAGGGAAGCTGCTACCATCAAATGTTTGCCCTCATTAGACTCCCCTCTGGAAGCGCTTTCACTGCAAGCTGCAGATTCCCTCCTAACAGCAAGCTTTAGGATAGGGTACTGAATTGTAACTTACTTTCGCCTAATAATGCGATTTTGGCAAAGAGACTATCTCCCGCAGGGAAGCTGCTACCATCAAATCTTTGCCCTCGTTAGACTCCCCTCTGGAAGCGCTTTCACTGCAAGCTGCAGATTCCCTCCTAACAGCAAGCTTTAGGATAGGGTACTGAATTGTAACTTACTTTCGCCTAATAATGCGATTTTGGCAAAGAGAGTATCTCCCGCAGGGAAGCTGCTACCATCAAATGTTTGCCCTCATTAGACTCCCCTCTGGAAGCCCTTTCACTGCAAGCTGCAGATTCCCTCCTAACAGCAAGCTTTAGGATAGGGTACTGAATTGTAACTTACTTTCGCCTAATAATGCGATTATGGCAAAGAGACTATCTCCCGCAGGGAAGCTGCTACCATCAAATCTTTGCCCTCATTAGACTCCCCTCTGGAAGCGCATTAACTGCAAGCTGCAGATTCCCTCCTAACAGCAAGCTTTAGGATAGGGGACTGAATTGTAACTTAACTGAGGCTAATAATGCGATTTTGGCAAAGAGACTATCTCCCGCAGGGAAGCTGCTACCATCAAATCTTTGCCCTCGTTAGACTCCCCTCTGGAAGCGCTTTCACTGCAAGCTGCAGATTCCCTCCTAACAGCAAGCTTTAGGATAGGGTACTGAATTGTAACTTACTTTCGCCTAATAATGCGATTTTGGCAAAGAGACTATCTCCCGCAGGGAAGCTGCTACCATCAAATGTTTGCCCTCATTAGACTCCCCTCTGGAAGCGCTTTCACTGCAAGCTGCAGATTCCCTCCTAACAGCAAGCTTTAGGATAGGGTTCTGAATTGTAACTTACTTTCGCCTAATAATGCGATTTTGGCAAAGAGACTATCTCCCGCAGGGAAGCTGCTACCATCAAATGTTTGCCCTCATTAGACTCCCCTCTGGAAGCGCTTTCACTGCAAGCTGCAGATTCCCTCCTAACAGCAAGCTTTAGGATAGGGTACTGAATTGTAACTTACTTTCGCCTAATAATGCGATTTTGGCAAAGAGACTATCTCCCGCAGGGAAGCTGCTACCATCAAATCTTTGCCCTCGATAGACTCCCCTCTGGAAGCGCTTTCACTGCAAGCTGCAGATTCCCTCCTAACAGCAAGCTTTAGGATAGGGTACTGAATTGTAACTTAACTGAGGCTAATAATGCGATTTTGGAAAAGAGAGTATCTCCCGCAGGGAAGCTGCTACCATCAAATGTTTGCCCTCATTAGACTACCCTGTGGAAGTGCTTTCACTGCAAGCTACTGACTCCCTCCTAACAGAAAGCTTTAGGATAGGGTACTGAATTGTAACTTACTTTCGCCTAATAATGCGATTTTGGCAAAGAGACTATCTCCCGCAGGGAAGCTGCTACCATCAAATGTTTGCCCTCATTACACTCCCCTCTGGAAGCGCTTTCACTGCAAGCTGCAGATTCCCTCCTAACAGCAAGCTTTAGGATAGGGGACTGAATTGTAACTTACTTTCGCCTAATAATGCGATTTTGGCAAAGAGACTATCTCCCGCAGGGAAGCTGTTACCATCAAATGTTTGCCCTCATTAGACTCCCCTCTGGAAGCGCATTAACTGCAAGCTGCAGATTCCCTCCTAACAGCAAGCTTTAGGATAGGGTACTGAATTGTAACTTACTTTCGCCTAATAATGCGATTTTGGCAAAGAGACTATCTCCCGCAGGGAAGCTGCTACCATCAAATGTTTGCCCTCGTTAGACTCCCCTCTGGAAGCGCTTTCACTGCAAGCTGCAGATTCCCTCCTAACAGCAAGCTTTAGGATAGGGTACTGAATTGTAACTTACTTTCGCCTAATAATGCGATTATGGCAAAGAGACTATCTCCCGCAGGGAAGCTGCTACCATCAAATGTTTGCCCTCATTAGACTCCCCTCTGGAAGCGCATTAACTGAAGCTACAGATTCCCTCCTAACAGCAAGCTGTAGGAAAGTGTACTGAATTGTAACTTAATTGCGGCTACTAAGGCGATTATGGCAAAGAGAGTATCTCCCGCAGGGAAGCTGCTACCATCAAATGTTTGCCCTCATTAGACTCCCCTCTGGAAGCGCTTTCACTGCAAGCTGCAGATTCCCTCCTAACAGCAAGCTTTAGGATAGGGTACTGAATTGTAACTTACTTTAGCCTAATAATGCGATTTTGGCAAAGAGACTATCTCCCGCAGGGAAGCTGCTACCATCAAATGTTTGCCCTCATTAGACTCCCCTCTGGAAGCGCTTTCACTGCAAGCTGCAGATTCCCTCCTAACAGCAAGCTTTAGGATAGGGTACTGAATTGTAACTTACTTTCGCCTAATAATGCGATTTTGGCAAAGAGTGTATCTCCCGCAGGGAAGCTGCTACCATCAAATGTTTGCCCTCATTAGACTCCCCTCTGGAAGCGCTTTCACTGCAAGCTGCAGATTCCCTCCTAACAGCAAGCTTTAGGATAGGGTACTGAATTGTAACTTACTTTCGCCTAATAATGCGATTATGGCAAAGAGACTATCTCCCGCAGGGAAGCTGCTACCATCAAATGTTTGCCCTCGTTAGACTCCCCTCTGGAAGCGCTTTCACTGCAAGCTGCAGATTCCCTCCTAACAGCAAGCTTTAGGATAGGGTACTGAATTGTATCTTACTTTCACCTAATAATGCGATTTTGGCAAAGAGACTATCTCCTGCAGGGAAGCTGCTACCATCAAATCTTTGCCCTCGATAGACTCCCCTCTGGAAGCGCTTTCACTGCAAGCTGCAGATTCCCTCCTAACAGCAAGCTTTAGGATAGGGTACTGAATTGTAACTTAACTGAGGCTAATAATGCGATTTTGGCAAAGAGACTATCTCCCGCAGGGAAGCTGCTACCATCAAATCTTTGCCCTCGTTAGACTCCCCTCTGGAAGCGCTTTCACTGCAAGCTACTGATTCCCTCCTAACAGCAAGCTTTAGGATAGGGTACTGAATTGTAACTTACTTTAGCCTAATAATGCGATTTTGGCAAAGAGACTATCTCCCGCAGGGAAGCTGCTACCATCAAATGTTTGCCCTCATTAGACTCCCCTCTGGAAGCGCTTTCACTGCAAGCTGCAGATTCCCTCCTAACAGCAAGCTTTAGGATAGGGTACTGAATTGTAGCTTACTTTCGCCTAATAAAGCGATTTTGGCAAAGAGAGTATCTCCCGCAGGGAAGCTGCTACCATCAAATGTTTGCCCTCATTAGACTCCCCTCTGGAAGCGCTTTCACTGCAAGCTGCAGATTTCCTCCTAACAGCAAGCTTTAGGATAGGGGACTGAATTGTAACTTAACTGAGGCTAATAATGCGATTTTGGCAAAGAGACTATCTCCCGCAGGGAAGCTGCTACCATCAAATCTTTGCCCTCGTTAGACTCCCCTCTGGAAGCGCTTTCACTGCAAGCTACTGATTCCCTCCTAACAGCAAGCTTTAGGATAGGGTACTGAATTGTAACTTACTTTCGCCTAATAATGCGATTTTGGCAAAGAGTGTATCTCCCGCAGGGAAGCTGCTACCATCAAATGTTTGCCCTCATTAGACTCCCCTGTGGAAGCGCTTTCACTGCAAGCTGCAGATTCCCTCCTAACAGCAAGCTTTAGGATAGGGTACTGAATTGTAACTTACTTTCGCCTAATAATGCGATTTTGGCAAAGAGACTATCTCCCGCAGGGAAGCTGCTACCATCAAATGTTTGCCCTCATTAGACTCCCCTCTGGAAGCCCTTTCACTGCAAGCTGCAGATTCCCTCCTAACAGCAAGCTTTAGGATAGGGTACTGAATTGTAACTTACTTTCGCCTAATAATGCGATTATGGCAAAGAGAGTATCTCCCGCAGGGAAGCTGCTACCATCAAATGTTTGCCCTCGTTAGACTCCCCTCTGGAAGCGCTTTCACTGCAAGCTGCAGATTCCCTCCTAACAGCAAGCTTTAGGATAGGGTACTGAATTGTATCTTACTTTCACCTAATAATGCGATTTTGGCAAAGAGACTATCTCCCGCAGGGAAGCTGCTACCATCAAATCTTTGCCCTCATTAGACTCCCCTCTGGAAGCGCTTTCACTGCAAGCTGCAGATTCCCTCCTAACAGCAAGCTTTAGGATAGGGTACTGAATTGTAACTTAACTGAGGCTAATAAAGCGATTTTGGCAAAGAGACTATCTCCCGCAGGGAAGCTGCTACCATCAAATCTTTGCCCTCGTTAGACTCCCCTCTGGAAGCGCTTTCACTGCAAGCTACTGATTCCCTCCTAACAGCAAGCTTTAGGATAGGGTACTGAATTGTAACTTACTTTCGCCTAATAATGCGATTTTGGCAAAGAGACTATCTCCCGCAGGGAAGCTGCTACCATCAAATGTTTGCCCTCATTAGACTCCTCTCTGGAAGCTCTTTCACTGCAAGCTGCAGATTCCCTCCTAACAGCAAGCTTTAGGATAGGGTACTGAATTGTAACTTAACTGAGGCTAATAATGCGATTTTGGCAAAGAGTGTATCTCCCGCAGGGAAGCTGCTACCATCAAATCTTTGCCCTCGTTAGACTCCCCTCTGGAAGCGCTTTCACTGCAAGCTGCAGATTCCCTCCTAACAGCGAGCTTTAGGATAGGGTACTGAATTGTAACTTACTTTCGCCTAATAATGCGGTTTTGGCAATGAGAGTATCTCCCGCAGGGAAGCTGCTACCATCAAATGTTTGCCCTCATTACACTCCCCTCTGGAAGCGCTTTCACTGCAAGCTGCAGATTCCCTCCTAACAGCAAGCTTTAGGATAGGGTACTGAATTGTAACTTACTTTCGCCTAATAATGCGATTTTGGCAAAGAGACTATCTCCCGCAGGGAAGCTGCTACCATCAAATGTTTGCCCTCATTACACTCCCCTCTGGAAGCGCTTTCACTGCAAGCTGCAGATTCTCTCCTAACAGCAAGCTTTAGGATAGGGTACTGAATTGTAACTTACTTTCGCCTAATAATGCGATTTTGGCAAAGAGAGTATCTCCCGCAGGGAAGCTGCTACCATCACATGTTTGCCCTCATTAGACTCCCCTCTGGAAGCGCTTTCACTGCAAGCTGCAGATTCCCTCCTAACAGCAAGCTTTAGGATAGGGTACTGAATTGTAACTTAACTGAGGCTAATAATGCGATTTTGGCTAAGAGACTATCTCCCTCAGGGAAGCTGCTACCATCAAATCTTTGCCCTCGTTAGACTCCCCTCTGGAAGCGCTTTCACTGCAAGCTGCAGATTCCCTCCTAACAGCAAGCTTTAGGATAGTGTACTGAATTGTAACTTACTTTCGCCTAATAATGCGATTATGGCAAAGAGACTCTCTCCCGCAGGGAAGCTGCTACCATCAAATGTTTGCCCTCATTAGACTCCACTCTGGAAGCTCTTTCACTGCAAGCTGCAGATTCCCTCCTAACAGCAAGCTGTAGATTAGGGTACTGAATTGTAACTTACTTTCGCCTAATAATGCGATTTTGGCAAAGAGAGTATCTCCCGCAGGGAAGCTGCTACCATCAAATGTTTGCCCTCATTAGACTCCCCTCTGGAAGCGCTTTCACTGCAAGCTGCAGATTCCCTCCTAACAGCAAGCTTTAGGATAGGGTACTGAATTGTAACTTAACTGAGGCTAATAATGCGATTTTGGCAATGAGAGTATCTCCCGCAGGGAAGCTGCTACCATCAAATGTTTGCCCTCATTAGACTCCCCTCTGGAAGCGCTTTCACTGCAAGCTACTGATTCCCTCCTAACAGCAAGCTTTAGGATAGGGTACTGAATTGTAACTTACTTTCGCCTAATAATGCGATTTTGGCAAAGAGTGTATCTCCCGCAGGGAAGCTGCTACCATCAAATGTTTGCCCTCATAAGACTCCCCTGTGGAAGCGCTTTCACTGCAAGCTGCAGATTCCCTCCTAACAGCAAGCTTTAGGATAGGGTACTGAATTGTAACTTACTTTCGCCTAATAATGCGATTATGGCAAAGAGACTATCTCCCGCAGGGAAGCTGCTACCATCAAATGTTTGCCCTCATTAGACTCCCCTCTGGAAGCCCTTTCACTGCAAGCTGCAGATTCCCTCCTAACAGCAAGCTTTAGGATAGGGTACTGAATTGTAACTTACTTTCGCCTAATAATGCGATTATGGCAAAGAGAGTATCTCCCTCAGGGAAGCTGCTACCATCAAATCTTTGCCCTCGTTAGACTCCCCTCTGGAAGCGCTTTCACTGCAAGCTGCAGATTCCCTCCTAACAGCAAGCTTTAGGATAGGGTACTGAATTGTATCTTACTTTCACCTAATAATGCGATTATGGCAAAGAGACTATCTCCCGCAGGGAAGCTGCTACCATCAAATCTTTGCCCTCATTAGACTCCCCTCTGGAAGCGCTTTCACTGCAAGCTGCAGATTCCCTCCTAACAGCAAGCTTTAGGATAGGGTACTGAATTGTAACTTAACTGAGGCTAATAAAGCGATTTTGGCAAAGAGACTATCTCCCGCAGGGAAGCTGCTACCATCAAATCTTTGCCCTCGTTAGACTCCCCTCTGGAAGCGCTTTCACTGCAAGCTACTGATTCCCTCCTAACAGCAAGCTTTAGGATAGGGTACTGAATTGTAACTTACTTTCGCCTAATAATGCGATTTTGGCAAAGAGACTATCTCCCGCAGGGAAGCTGCTACCATCAAATGTTTGCCCTCATTAGACTCCTCTCTGGAAGCTCTTTCACTGCAAGCTGCAGATTCCCTCCTAACAGCAAGCTTTAGGATAGGGTACTGAATTGTAACTTAACTGAGGCTAATAATGCGATTTTGGCAAAGAGTGTATCTCCCGCAGGGAAGCTGCTACCATCAAATCTTTGCCCTCGTTAGACTCCCCTCTGGAAGCGCTTTCACTGCAAGCTGCAGATTCCCTCCTAACAGCGAGCTTTAGGATAGGGTACTGAATTGTAACTTACTTTCGCCTAATAATGCGGTTTTGGCAATGAGAGTATCTCCCGCAGGGAAGCTGCTACCATCAAATGTTTGCCCTCATTACACTCCCCTCTGGAAGCGCTTTCACTGCAAGCTGCAGATTCCCTCCTAACAGCAAGCTTTAGGATAGGGTACTGAATTGTAACTTACTTTCGCCTAATAATGCGATTTTGGCAAAGAGACTATCTCCCGCAGGGAAGCTGCTACCATCAAATGTTTGCCCTCATTACACTCCCCTCTGGAAGCGCTTTCACTGCAAGCTGCAGATTCTCTCCTAACAGCAAGCTTTAGGATAGGGTACTGAATTGTAACTTACTTTCGCCTAATAATGCGATTTTGTCAAAGAGAGTATCTCCCGCAGGGAAGCTGCTACCATCACATGTTTGCCCTCATTAGACTCCCCTCTGGAAGCGCTTTCACTGCAAGCTGCAGATTCCCTCCTAACAGCAAGCTTTAGGATAGGGTACTGAATTGTAACTTAACTGAGGCTAATAATGCGATTTTGGCTAAGAGACTATCTCCCGCAGGGAAGCTGCTACCATCAAATCTTTGCCCTCGTTAGACTCCCCTCTGGAAGCGCTTTCACTGCAAGCTGCAGATTCCCTCCTAACAGCAAGCTTTAGGATAGGGTACTGAATTGTAACTTACTTTCGCCTAATAATGCGATTATGGCAAAGAGACTCTCTCCCGCAGGGAAGCTGCTACCATCAAATGTTTGCCCTCATTAGACTCCTCTCTGGAAGCTCTTTCACTGCAAGCTGCAGATTCCCTCCTAACAGCAAGCTGTAGATTAGGGTACTGAATTGTAACTTACTTTCGCCTAATAATGCGATTTTGGCAAAGAGAGTATCTCCCGCAGGGAAGCTGCTACCATCAAATGTTTGCCCTCATTAGACTCCCCTCTGGAAGCGCTTTCACTGCAAGCTGCAGATTCCCTCCTAACAGCAAGCTTTAGGATAGGGTACTGAATTGTAACTTAACTGAGGCTAATAATGCGATTTTGGCAATGAGAGTATCTCCCGCAGGGAAGCTGCTACCATCAAATGTTTGCCCTCATTAGACTCCCCTCTGGAAGCGCTTTCACTGCAAGCTGCAGATTCCCTCCTAACAGCAAGCTTTAGGATAGGGGACTGAATTGTAACTTAACTGAGGCTAATAATGCGATTTTGGCAAAGAGACTATCTCCCGCAGGGAAGCTGCTACCATCAAATCTTTGCCCTCGTTAGACTCCCCTCTGGAAGCGCTTTCACTGCAAGCTACTGATTCCCTCCTAACAGCAAGCTTTAGGATAGGGTACTGAATTGTAACTTACTTTCGCCTAATAATGCGATTTTGGCAAAGAGTGTATCTCCCGCAGGGAAGCTGCTACCATCAAATCTTTGCCCTCATTAGACTCCCCTCTGGAAGCGCTTTCACTGCAAGCTGCAGATTCCCTCCTAACAGCAAGCTTTAGGATAGGGTACTGAATTGTAACTTACTTTCGCCTAATAATGCGATTTTGGCAAAGAGACTATCTCCCGCAGGGAAGCTGCTACCATCAAATGTTTGCCCTCATTAGACTCCCCTCTGGAAGCGCTTTCACTGCAAGCTGCAGATTCCCTCCTAACAGCAAGCTTTAGGATAGTGTACTGAATTGTAACTTAACTGAGGCTAATA
Source organism: Phaenicophaeus curvirostris (assembly GCF_032191515.1). Lineage (NCBI taxonomy): Eukaryota > Metazoa > Chordata > Aves > Cuculiformes > Cuculidae > Phaenicophaeus > Phaenicophaeus curvirostris. The sequence continues at coordinate 41,432 of NW_027207091.1, forward strand.
ATGCGATTTTGGCAAAGAGTGTATCTCCCGCAGGGAAGCTGCTACCATCAAATCTTTGCCCTCGTTAGACTCCCCTCTGGAAGCGCTTTCACTGCAAGCTGCAGATTCCCTCCTAACAGCAAGCTTTAGGATAGGGTACTGAATTGTATCTTACTTTCACCTAATAATGCGATTTTGGCAAAGAGACTATCTCCCGCAGGGAAGCTGCTACCATCAAATGTTTGCCCTCATTAGACTCCCCTCTGGAAGCGCTTTCACTGCAAGCTGCAGATTCCCTCCTAACAGCAAGCTTTAGGATAGGGTACTGAATTGTAACTTACTTTCGCCTAATAATGCGATTTTGGCAATGAGAGTATCTCCCGCAGGGAAGCTGCTACCATCAAATGTTTGCCCTCATTACACTCCCCTCTGGAAGCGCTTTCACTGCAAGCCGCAGATTCCCTCCTAACAGCAAGCTTTAGGATAGGGTACTGAATTGTAACTTACTTTCGCCTAATAATGCGATTTTGGCAAAGAGACTATCTCCTGCAGGGAAACTGCTACCATCAAATCTTTGCCCTGGTTAGACTCCCCTCTGGAAGCGCTTTCACTGCAAGCTGCAGATTCCCTCCTAACAGCAAGCTTTAGGATAGGGTACTAAATTGTATCTTACTTTCACCTAATAATGCGATTTTGGCAAAGAGACTATCTCCTGCAGGGAAGCTGCTACCATCAAATCTTTGCCCTCGATAGACTCCCCTCTGGAAGCGCTTTCACTGCAAGCTGCAGATTCCCTCCTAACAGCAAGCTTTAGGATAGGGTACTGAATTGTAACTTAACTGAGGCTAATAATGCGATTTTGGCAAAGAGACTATCTCCCGCAGGGAAGCTGCTACCATCAAATCTTTGCCCTCGTTAGACTCCCCTCTGGAAGCGCTTTCACTGCAAGCTACTGATTCCCTCCTAACAGCAAGCTTTAGGATAGGGTACTGAATTGTAACTTACTTTCGCCTAATAATGCGATTTTGGCAAAGAGACTATCTCCCGCAGGGAAGCTGCTACCATCAAATGTTTGCCCTCATTAGACTCCTCTCTGGAAGCTCTTTCACTGCAAGCTGCAGATTCCCTCCTAACAGCAAGCTTTAGGATAGGGTACTGAATTGTAACTTAACTGAGGCTAATAATGCGATTTTGGCAAAGAGTGTATCTCCCGCAGGGAAGCTGCTACCATCAAATCTTTGCCCTCGTTAGACTCCCCTCTGGAAGCGCTTTCACTGCAAGCTGCAGATTCCCTCCTAACAGCGAGCTTTAGGATAGGGTACTGAATTGTAACTTACTTTCGCCTAATAATGCGGTTTTGGCAATGAGAGTATCTCCCGCAGGGAAGCTGCTACCATCAAATGTTTGCCCTCATTAGACTCCCCTCTGGAAGCGCTTTCACTGCAAGCTGCAGATTCCCTCCTAACAGCAAGCTTTAGGATAGGGTACTGAATTGTAACTTACTTTCGCCTAATAATGCGATTTTGGCAAAGAGACTATCTCCCGCAGGGAAGCTGCTACCATCAAATGTTTGCCCTCATTACACTCCCCTCTGGAAGCGCTTTCACTGCAAGCTGCAGATTCTCTCCTAACAGCAAGCTTTAGGATAGGGTACTGAATTGTAACTTACTTTCGCCTAATAATGCGATTTTGGCAAAGAGAGTATCTCCCGCAGGGAAGCTGCTACCATCACATGTTTGCCCTCATTAGACTCCCCTCTGGAAGCGCTTTCACTGCAAGCTGCAGATTCCCTCCTAACAGCAAGCTTTAGGATAGGGTACTGAATTGTAACTTAACTGAGGCTAATAATGCGATTTTGGCTAAGAGACTATCTCCCGCAGGGAAGCTGCTACCATCAAATCTTTGCCCTCGTTAGACTCCCCTCTGGAAGCGCTTTCACTGCAAGCTGCAGATTCCCTCCTAACAGCAAGCTTTAGGATAGGGTACTGAATTGTAACTTACTTTCGCCTAATAATGCGATTATGGCAAAGAGACTCTCTCCCGCAGGGAAGCTGCTACCATCAAATGTTTGCCCTCATTAGACTCCCCTCTGGAAGCGCTTTCACTGCAAGCTGCAGATTCCCTCCTAACAGCAAGCTTTAGGATAGGGTACTGAATTGTAACTTAACTGAGGCTAATAATGCGATTTTGGCAATGAGAGTATCTCCCGCAGGGAAGCTGCTACCATCAAATGTTTGCCCTCATTAGACTCCCCTCTGGAAGCGCTTTCACTGCAAGCTGCAGATTCCCTCCTAACAGCAAGCTTTAGGATAGGGGACTGAATTGTAACTTAACTGAGGCTAATAATGCGATTTTGGCAAAGAGACTATCTCCCGCAGGGAAGCTGCTACCATCAAATCTTTGCCCTCGTTAGACTCCCCTCTGGAAGCGCTTTCACTGCAAGCTACTGATTCCCTCCTAACAGCAAGCTTTAGGATAGGGTACTGAATTGTAACTTACTTTCGCCTAATAATGCGATTTTGGCAAAGAGAGTATCTCCCGCAGGGAAGCTGCTACCATCAAATGTTTGCCCTCATTAGACTCCCCTCTGGAAGCGCTTTCACTGCAAGCTGCAGATTTCCTCCTAACAGCAAGCTTTAGGATAGGGGACTGAATTGTAACTTAACTGAGGCTAATAATGCGATTTTGGCAAAGAGACTATCTCCCGCAGGGAAGCTGCTACCATCAAATCTTTGCCCTCGTTAGACTCCCCTCTGGAAGCGCTTTCACTGCAAGCTACTGATTCCCTCCTAACAGCAAGCTTTAGGATAGGGTACTGAATTGTAACTTACTTTCGCCTAATAATGCGATTTTGGCAAAGAGTGTATCTCCCGCAGGGAAGCTGCTACCATCAAATGTTTGCCCTCATTAGACTCCCCTCTGGAAGCGCTTTCACTGCAAGCTGCAGATTCCCTCCTAACAGCAAGCTTTAGGATAGGGTACTGAATTGTAACTTACTTTCGCCTAATAATGCGATTTTGGCAAAGAGACTATCTCCCGCAGGGAAGCTGCTACCATCAAATGTTTGCCCTCATTAGACTCCCCTCTGGAAGCCCTTTCACTGCAAGCTGCAGATTCCCTCCTAACAGCAAGCTTTAGGATAGGGTACTGAATTGTAACTTACTTTCGCCTAATAATGCGATTATGGCAAAGAGACTATCTCCCGCAGGGAAGCTGCTACCATCAAATCTTTGCCCTCGTTAGACTCCCCTCTGGAAGCGCTTTCACTGCAAGCTACTGATTCCCTCCTAACAGCAAGCTTTAGGATAGGGTACTGAATTGTAACTTACTTTCGCCTAATAATGCGATTTTGGCAAAGAGACTATCTCCCGCAGGGAAGCTGCTACCATCAAATGTTTGCCCTCATTAGACTCCTCTCTGGAAGCTCTTTCACTGCAAGCTGCAGATTCCCTCCTAACAGCAAGCTTTAGGATAGGGTACTGAATTGTAACTTAACTGAGGCTAATAATGCGATTTTGGCAAAGAGTGTATCTCCCGCAGGGAAGCTGCTACCATCAAATCTTTGCCCTCGTTAGACTCCCCTCTGGAAGCGCTTTCACTGCAAGCTGCAGATTCCCTCCTAACAGCGAGCTTTAGGATAGGGTACTGAATTGTAACTTACTTTCGCCTAATAATGCGGTTTTGGCAATGAGAGTATCTCCCGCAGGGAAGCTGCTACCATCAAATGTTTGCCCTCATTACACTCCCCTCTGGAAGCGCTTTCACTGCAAGCTGCAGATTCCCTCCTAACAGCAAGCTTTAGGATAGGGTACTGAATTGTAACTTACTTTCGCCTAATAATGCGATTTTGGCAAAGAGACTATCTCCCGCAGGGAAGCTGCTACCATCAAATGTTTGCCCTCATTACACTCCCCTCTGGAAGCGCTTTCACTGCAAGCTGCAGATTCTCTCCTAACAGCAAGCTTTAGGATAGGGTACTGAATTGTAACTTACTTTCGCCTAATAATGCGATTTTGGCAAAGAGAGTATCTCCCGCAGGGAAGCTGCTACCATCACATGTTTGCCCTCATTAGACTCCCCTCTGGAAGCGCTTTCACTGCAAGCTGCAGATTCCCTCCTAACAGCAAGCTTTAGGATAGGGTACTGAATTGTAACTTAACTGAGGCTAATAATGCGATTTTGGCTAAGAGACTATCTCCCGCAGGGAAGCTGCTACCATCAAATCTTTGCCCTCGTTAGACTCCCCTCTGGAAGCGCTTTCACTGCAAGCTGCAGATTCCCTCCTAACAGCAAGCTTTAGGATAGGGTACTGAATTGTAACTTACTTTCGCCTAATAATGCGATTATGGCAAAGAGACTCTCTCCCGCAGGGAAGCTGCTACCATCAAATGTTTGCCCTCATTAGACTCCTCTCTGGAAGCTCTTTCACTGCAAGCTGCAGATTCCCTCCTAACAGCAAGCTGTAGATTAGGGTACTGAATTGTAACTTACTTTCGCCTAATAATGCGATTTTGGCAAAGAGACTATCTCCCGCAGGGAAGCTGCTACCATCAAATGTTTGCCCTCATTAGACTCCCCTCTGGAAGCGCTTTCACTGCAAGCTTCAGATTCCCTCCTAACAGCAAGCTTTAGGATAGGGTACTGAATTGTAACTTAACTGAGGCTAATAATGCGATTTTGGCAATGAGAGTATCTCCCGCAGGGAAGCTGCTACCATCAAATGTTTGCCCTCATTAGACTCCCCTCTGGAAGCGCTTTCACTGCAAGCTGCAGATTCCCTCCTAACAGCAAGCTTTAGGATAGGGGACTGAATTGTAACTTAACTGAGGCTAATAATGCGATTTTGGCAAAGAGACTATCTCCCGCAGGGAAGCTGCTACCATCAAATCTTTGCCCTCGTTAGACTCCCCTCTGGAAGCGCTTTCACTGCAAGCTACTGATTCCCTCCTAACAGCAAGCTTTAGGATAGGGTACTGAATTGTAACTTACTTTCGCCTAATAATGCGATTTTGGCAAAGAGTGTATCTCCCGCAGGGAAGCTGCTACCATCAAATGTTTGCCCTCATTAGACTCCCCTCTGGAAGCGCTTTCACTGCAAGCTGCAGATTCCCTCCTAACAGCAAGCTTTAGGATAGGGTACTGAATTGTAACTTACTTTCGCCTAATAATGCGATTTTGGCAATGAGATTATCTCCCGCAGGGAAGCTGCTACCATCAAATGTTTGCCCTCATTAGACTCCCCTCTGGAAGCGCTTTCACTGCAAGCCGCAGATTCCCTCCTAACAGCAAGCTTTAGGATAGGGTACTGAATTGTAACTTACTTTCGCCTAATAATGCGATTTTGGCAAAGAGAGTATCTCCCGCAGGGAAGCTGCTACCATCAAATCTTTGCCCTCATTAGACTCCCCTCTGGAAGCGCTTTCACTGCAAGCGGCAGATTCCCTCCTAACAGCAAGCTTTAGGATAGGGTACTGAATTGTAACTTAACTGAGGCTAATAATGCGATTTTGGCAAAGAGACTATCTCCCGCAGGGAAGCTGCTACCATCAAATGTTTGCCCTCGTTAGACTCCCCTCTGGAAGCGCTTTCACTGCAAGCTGCAGATTCCCTCCTAACAGCAAGCTTTAGGATAGGGTACTGAATTGTATCTTACTTTCGCCTAATAATGCGATTATGGCAAAGAGACTATCTCCCGCAGGGAAGCTGCTACCATCAAATGTTTGCCCTCATTAGACTCCCCTGTGGAAGCGCTTTCACTGCAAGCTGCAGATTCCCTCCTAACAGCAAGCTGTAGGACAGTGTACTGAATTGTATCTTAACTGCGGCTACTAAGGCGATTATGGCAAAGAGACTATCTCCCTCAGGGAAGCTGCTACCATCAAATGTTTGCCCTCATTAGACTCCCCTCTGGAAGCGCTTTCACTGCAAGCTGCAGATTCCCTCCTAACAGCAAGCTTTAGGATAGGGTACTGAATTGTAACTTACTTTCGCCTAATAATGCGATTATGGCAAAGAGACTATCTCCCGCAGGGAAGCTGCTACCATAAAATGTTTGCCCTCATTAGACTCCCCTCTGGAAGCGCTTTCACTGCAAGCTGCAGATTCCCTCCTAACAGCAAGCTTTAGGATAGGGTACTGAATTGTAACTTAACTGAGGCTAATAATGCGATTTTGGCAAAGAGAGTATCTCCCGCAGGGAAGCTGCTACCATCTAATCTTTGCCCTCGTTAGACTCCCCTCTGGAAGCGCTTTCACTGCAAGCTGCCGATTCCCTCCTAACAGCAAGCTTTAGGATAGGGTACTGAATTGTAACTTACTTTCGCCTAATAATGCGATTTTGGCAATGAGAGTATCTCCCGCAGGGAAGCTGCTACCATCAAATGTTTGCCCTCATT
>NW_027207092.1:0-47761 GCF_032191515.1 Phaenicophaeus curvirostris
GTTAGGAGGGAATCTGCAGCTTGCAGTGAAAGCGCTTCCAGAGGGGAGTCTAAGGAGGGCAAACATTTGATAGTAGCATCTTCCCTGCGGGAGATACTCTCTTTGCCATAATCGCCTTAGTAGCCGCAGTTAAGTTACAATTCAGTACACTGTCCTACAGCTTGCTGTTAGGAGGGAATCTGCACGCTTGCAGTGGAAAGCGCTTCCAGAGGGGAGTCTAATGAGGGCAAACATTTGATGGTAGCAGCTTCTCTGCGGGAGATACTCTCTTTGCCAAAATCGCATTATTAGGCGAAAGTAAGTTACAATTCAGTACCACTATCCTAAAGCTTGCTGTTAGGAGGGAATCTGCAGCTTGCAGTGAAAGCGCTTCCAGAGGGGAGTCTAATGAGGGCAAACATTTGATGGTAGCAGCTTCCCTGCGGGAGATACTCTCTTGCCAAAATCGCATTATTAGGCGAAAGTAAGTTACAATTCAGTACCCTATCCTAAAGCTTGCTGTTAGGAGGGAATCTGCAGCTTGCAGTGAAAGCGCTTCCAGAGCGGGAGTCTAATGAGGGCAAACATTTGATGTAGCAGCTTCCCTGCGGAGATACTCTCTTTGCCAAATCGCATTATTAGGCGAAAGTAAGTTACAATTCAGTACCCTATCCTAAAGCTTGCTGTTAGGAGGGAATCTGCAGCTTGCAGTGAAAGCGCTTCCAGAGGGGAGTCTAATGAGGGCAAGATTTGATGGTAGGCAGCTTCCCTGCCAGAGATACTCTCTTTGCCAAAATCGCATTATTAGGCGAAAGTAAGTTTACAATTCAGTACCCTATCCTAAAGCTTGCTGTTAGGAGGGAATCTGCAGCTTGCAGTGAAAGCGCATCCAGAGGGGAGTCTAATGAGGGAAACATTTGATGGTAGCAGCTTCCCTGCGGGAGATAGTCTCTTTGCCAAAATCGCATTATTAGGCGAAAGTAAGTTACAATTCAGTACCCTATCCTAAAGCTTGCTGTTAGGAGGGAATCTGCAGCTTGCAGTGAAAGCGCTTCCAGAGGGGGAGTCTATCGAGGGCAAAGATTTGATGGTAGCAGCTTCCCTGCGGGAGATAGTCTCTTTGCCAAAATAGCATTATTAGGCGAATGTAAGTTACAATTCAGTACCCTATCCTAAAGCTTGCTGTTAGGAGGGAATCTGCAGCTTGCAGTGAAAGCGCTTCCAGAGGGGAGTCTAATGAGGGCAAACATTTGATGGTAGCAGCTTCCCTGCGGGAGATAGTCTCTTTGCCAAAATCGCATTATTAGGCGAAAGTAAGTTCAATTCAGTACCCTATCCTAAAGCTTGCTGTTAGGAGGGAATCTGCAGCTTGCAGTGAAAGCTCTTCCAGAGGGGAGCCTAATGAGGGCAAACATTTGATGGTAGCAGCTTCCCTGCGGGAGATAGTCTCTTTGCCAAAATCGCATTATTAGGCGAAAGTAAGTTACAATTCAGTACCCTATCCTAAAGCTTGCTGTTAGGAGGGAATCTGCAGCTTGCAGTGAAATCGCTTCCAGAGGGGAGTCTAATGAGCGCAAACATTTGTTGGTAGCAGCTTCCCTGCGGGAGATAGTCTCTTTTCCAAAATCGCATTATTAGGCGAAAGTAAGTTACAATTCAGTACCCTATCCTAAAGCTTGCTGTTAGGAGGGAATCTGCTGCTTGAAGTGAATGAGCTTCCAGAGGGGAGTCTATCGAGGGCAAAGATTTGATGGTAGCAGCTTCCCTGCGGGAGATACTCTCTTTTCCAAAATCGCATTATTAGGCGAAAGTAAGTTACGATTCAGTACCCTATCCTAAAGCTTGCTGTTAGGAGGGAATCTGCAGCTTGCAGTGAAAGCGCTTCCAGAGGGGAGTCTAATGAGGGCAAACATTTGATGGTAGCAGCTTCCCTGCGGGAGATACTCTCTTTGCCAAAATCGCATTATTAGGCGAAAGTAAGTTACAATTCAGTACCCAATCCTAAAGCTTGCTGTTAGGAGGGAATCTGAAGCTTGCAGTGAAAGCGCTTCCAGAGGGGAGTCTAATGAGGGCAAACATTTGATGGTAGCAGCTTCCCTGCGGGAGATACTCTCTTTGCCAAAATCGCATTATTAGCCTCAGTTAAGTTACAATTCAGTACCCTATCCTAAAGCTTGCTGTTAGGAGGGAATCTGCAGCTTGCAGTGAAAGCGCTTCCAGAGGGGAGTCTAGTGAGGACAAACATTTGATGGTAGCAGCTTCCGTGCGGGAGATAGTCTCTTTGCCAAAATCGCATTATTAGCCTCAGTTAAGTTACAATTCAGTACCCTATCCTAAAGCTTGCTGTTAGGAGGGAATCTGCAGCTTGCAGTGAAAGCGCTTCCAGAGGGGAATCTAATGAGGGCAAACATTTGATGGTAGCAGCTTCCCTGCGGGAGATAGTCTCTTTGCCAAAATCGCATTATTAGCCTCAGTTAAGTTACAATTCAGTACCCTATCCTAAAGCTTGCTGTTAGGAGGGAATCTGCAGCTTGCAGTGAAAGCGCTTCCAGAGGGGAGTCTAATGAGGGCAAACATTTGACGGTAGCAGCTTCCCTGCGGGAGATAGTCTCTTTGCCAAAATCGCATTATTAGGCGAAAGTAAGTTACAATTCTGTACCCTATCCTAAAGCTTGCTGTTAGGAGGGAATCTGAAGCTTGCAGTGAAAGCGCTTCCAGAGGGGAGTCTAATGAGGGCAAACATTTGATGGTAGCAGCTTCCCTGCGGGAGATACTCTCTTTGCCAAAATCGCATTATTAGGTGAAAGTAAGTTACAATTCAGTACCCTATCCTAAAGCTTGCTGTTAGGAGGGAATCTGCAGCTTGCAGTGAAAGCGCTTCCAGAGGGGAGTCTAATGAGGGCAAACATTTGATGGTAGCAGCTTCCCTGCGGGAGATAGTCTCTTTGCCAAAATCGCATTATTAGGCGAAAGTAAGTTACAATTCAGTACCCTATCCTAAAGCTTGCTGTTAGGAGGGAATCTGCAGCTTGCAGTGAAAGCGCTTCCAGAGGGGAGTCTAAGGAGGGCAAACATTTGATGGTAGCAGCTTCTCTGCGGGAGATACTCTCTTTGCCAAAATCGCATTATTAGGCGAAAGTAAGTTACAATTCAGTACCCTATCCTAAAGCTTGCTGTTAGGAGGGAATCTGCAGCTTGCAGTGAAAGCGCTTCCAGAGGGGAGTCTAATGAGGGCAAACATTTGATGGTAGCAGCTTCCCTGCGGGAGATACTCTCTTTGCCAAAATCGCATTATTAGGCGAAAGTAAGTTACAATTCAGTACCCTATCCTAAAGCTTGCTGTTAGGAGGGAATCTGCAGCTTGCAGTGAAAGCGCTTCCAGAGCGGAGTCTAATGAGGGCAAACATTTGATGGTAGCAGCTTCCCTGCGGGAGATACTCTCTTTGCCAAAATCGCATTATTAGGCGAAAGTAAGTTACAATTCAGTACCCTATCCTAAAGCTTGCTGTTAGGAGGGAATCTGCAGCTTGCAGTGAAAGCGCTTCCAGAGGGGAGTCTAATGAGGGCAAAGATTTGATGGTAGCAGCTTCCCTGCGGGAGATACTCTCTTTGCCAAAATCGCATTATTAGGCGAAAGTAAGTTACAATTCAGTACCCTATCCTAAAGCTTGCTGTTAGGAGGGAATCTGCAGCTTGCAGTGAAAGCGCTTCCAGAGGGGAGTCTAATGAGGGAAACATTTGATGGTAGCAGCTTCCCTGCGGGAGATAGTCTCTTTGCCAAAATCGCATTATTAGGCGAAAGTAAGTTACAATTCAGTACCCTATCCTAAAGCTTGCTGTTAGGAGGGAATCTGCAGCTTGCAGTGAAAGCGCTTCCAGAGGGGAGTCTAATGAGGGCAAACATTTGATGGTAGCAGCTTCCCTGCGGGAGATACTCTCTTTTCCAAAATCGCATTATTAGGCGAAAGTTAGTTACAATTCAGTACCCTATCCTAAAGCTTGCTGTTAGGAGGGAATCTGCAGCTTGCAGAGAAAGCGCTTCCAGAGGGGAGTCTAATGAGGGCAAACATTTGATGGTAGCAGCTTCCCTGCGGGAGATACTCTCTTTGATAAAAACGCATTATTAGGCGAAAGTAAGATACAATTCAGTACCCTATCCTAAAGCTTGCTGTTAGGAGGGAATCTGCAGCTTGCAGTGAAAGCGCTTCCAGAGGGGAGTCTAATGAGGGCAAACATTTGATGGTAGCAGCTTCCCTGCGGGAGATACTCTCTTTGCCAAAATCGCATTATTAGGCGAAAGTAAGTTACAATTCAGTACCCTATCCTAAAGCTTGCTGTTAGGAGGGAATCTGCAGCTTGCAGTGAAAGCGCTTCCAGAGGGGAGTCTAATGAGGGCAAACATTTGATGGTAGCAGCTTCCCTGCGGGAGATACTCTCTTTGCCAAAATCGCATTATTAGCCTCAGTTAAGTTACAATTCAGTACCCTATCCTAAAGCTTGCTGTTAGGAGGGAATCTGCAGCTTGCAGTGAAAGCGCTTCCAGAGGGGAGTCTAGTGAGGACAAACATTTGATGGTAGCAGCTTCCGTGCGGGAGATAGTCTCTTTGCCAAAATCGCATTATTAGCCTCAGTTAAGTTACAATTCAGTACCCTATCCTAAAGCTTGCTGTTAGGAGGGAATCTGCAGCTTGCAGTGAAAGCGCTTCCAGAGGGGAATCTAATGAGGGCAAACATTTGATGGTAGCAGCTTCCCTGCGGGAGATAGTCTCTTTGCCAAAATCGCATTATTAGCCTCAGTTAAGTTACAATTCAGTACCCTATCCTAAAGCTTGCTGTTAGGAGGGAATCTGCAGCTTGCAGTGAAAGCGCTTCCAGAGGGGAGTCTAATGAGGGCAAACATTTGACGGTAGCAGCTTCCCTGCAGGAGATAGTCTCTTTGCCAAAATCGCATTATTAGGCGAAAGTAAGTTACAATTCTGTACCCTATCCTAAAGCTTGCTGTTAGGAGGGAATCTGAAGCTTGCAGTGAAAGCGCTTCCAGAGGGGAGTCTAATGAGGGCAAACATTTGATGGTAGCAGCTTCCCTGCGGGAGATAGTCTCTTTGCCAAAATCGCATTATTAGGCGAAAGTAAGTTACAATTCAGTACCCTATCCTAAAGCTTGCTGTTAGGAGGGAATCTGCAGCTTGCAGTGAAAGCGCTTCCAGAGGGGAGTCTAATGAGGGCAAACATTTGATGGTAGCAGCTTCCCTGCGGGAGATACTCTCTTTGCCAAAATCGCATTATTAGGCGAAAGTAAGTTACAATTCAGTACCCAATCCTAAAGCTTGCTGTTAGGAGGGAATCTGCAGCTTGCAGTGAAAGCGCTTCCAGAGGGGAGTCTAATGAGGGCAAAGATTTGATGGTAGCAGCTTCCCTGCGGGAGATACTCTCTTTGCCAAAATCGCATTAATAGGCGAAAGTAAGTTACAATTCAGTACCCTATCCTAAAGCTTGCTGTTAGGAGGGAATCTGCAGCTGGCAGTGAAAGCGCTTCCAGAGCGGAGTCTAATGAGGGCAAAGATTTGATGGTAGCAGCTTCCCTGCGGGAGATACTCTCTTTTCCAAAATCGCATTATTAGGCGAAAGTAAGTTACAATTCAGTACCCTATCCTAAAGCTTGCTGTTAGGAGGGAATCTGCAGCTTGCAGTGAAAGCGCTTCCAGAGGGGAGTCTATCGAGGTCAAAGATTTGATGGTAGCAGCTTCCCTGCGGGAGATAGTCTCTTTGCCAAAATCGCATTATTAGGCGAAAGTAAGTTACAATTCAGTACCCTATCCTAAAGCTTGCTGTTAGGAGGGAATCTGCAGCTTGCAGTGAAAGCGCTTCCAGAGGGGAGTCTAATGAGGGGAAACATTTGATGGTAGCAGCTTCCCTGCGGGAGATAGTCTCTTTGCCAAAATCGCATTATTAGGCGAAAGTAAGTTACAATTCAGTACCCTATCCTAAAGCTTGCTGTTAGGAGGGAATCTGCAGCTTGCAGTGAAAGCGCTTCCAGAGGGGAGTCTAATGAGGGCAAACATTTGATGGTAGCAGCTTCCCTGCGGGAGATAGTCTCTTTGCCAAAATCGCATTATTAGGCGAAAGTAAGTTACAATTCAGTACACTATCCTAAAGCTTGCTGTTAGGAGGGAATCTGCAGCTGGCAGTGAAAGCGCTTCCAGAGCGGAGTCTATCGAGGGCAAACATTTGATGGTAGCACCTTCCCTGCGGGAGACACTCTCTTTGCCAAAATCACATTATTAGGCGAAAGTAAGATACAATTCAGTACCCTATCCTAAAGCTTGCTGTTAGGAGGGAATCTGTAGCTGGCAGTGAAAGCGCTTCCAGAGCGGAGTCTAACTAGGGCAAAGATTTGATGGTAGCAGCTTCCCTGCGGTAGATAGTCTCTTTGCCAAAATCGCATTATTAGGCGAAAGTAAGTTACAATTCAGTACCCTATCCTAAAGCTTGCTGTTAGGAGGGAATCTGCAGCTTGCAGTGAAAGCGCTTCCAGAGGGGAGTCTATCGAGGGCAAACATTTGATGGTAGCACCTTCCCTGCGGGAGATACTCTCTTTGCCAAAATCACATTATTAGGCGAAAGTAAGTTACAATTCAGTACCCTATCCTAAAGCTTGCTGTTAGGAGGGAATCTGCAGCTGGCAGTGAAAGCGCTTCCAGAGCGGAGTCTAATGAGGGCAAACATTTGATGGTAGCAGCTTCCCTGCGGGAGATAGTCTCTTTGCCAAAATCGCATTATTAGGCGAAAGTAAGTTACAATTCAGTACCCTATCCTAAAGCTTGCTGTTAGGAGGGAATCTGCAGCTTGCAGTGAAAGCGCTTCCAGAGGGGAGTCTATCGAGGGCAAAGATTTGATGGTAGCAGCTTCCGTGCGGGAGATAGTCTCTTTGCCAAAATCGCATTATTAGCCTCAGTTAAGTTACAATTCAGTACCCTATCCTAAAGCTTGCTGTTAGGAGGGAATCTGCAGCTGGCAGTGAAAGCGCTTCCAGAGGGGAGTCTAATGAGGGCAAACATTTGATGGTAGCAGCTTCCCTGCGGGAGATAGTCTCTTTGCCAAAATCGCATTATTAGGCGAAAGTAAGTTACAATTCAGTACCCTATCCTAAAGCTTGCTGTTAGGAGGGAATCTGCAGCTTGCAGTGAAAGCTCTTCCAGAGGGGAGCCTAATGAGGGCAAACATTTGATGGTAGCAGCTTCCCTGCGGGAGATAGTCTCTTTGCCAAAATCGCATTATTAGGCGAAAGTAAGTTACAATTCAGTACCCTATCCTAAAGCTTGCTGTTAGGAGGGAATCTGCAGCTTGCAGTGAAATCGCTTCCAGAGGGGAGTCTAATGAGCGCAAACATTTGTTGGTAGCAGCTTCCCTGCGGGAGATAGTCTCTTTTCCAAAATCGCATTATTAGGCGAAAGTAAGTTACAATTCAGTACCCTATCCTAAAGCTTGCTGTTAGGAGGGAATCTGCTGCTTGAAGTGAATGAGCTTCCAGAGGGGAGTCTATCGAGGGCAAAGATTTGATGGTAGCAGCTTCCCTGCGGGAGATACTCTCTTTTCCAAAATCGCATTATTAGGCGAAAGTAAGTTACGATTCAGTACCCTATCCTAAAGCTTGCTGTTAGGAGGGAATCTGCAGCTTGCAGTGAAAGCGCTTCCAGAGGGGAGTCTAATGAGGGCAAACATTTGATGGTAGCAGCTTCCCTGCGGGAGATACTCTCTTTGCCAAAATCGCATTATTAGGCGAAAGTAAGTTACAATTCAGTACCCAATCCTAAAGCTTGCTGTTAGGAGGGAATCTGAAGCTTGCAGTGAAAGCGCTTCCAGAGGGGAGTCTAATGAGGGCAAACATTTGATGGTAGCAGCTTCCCTGCGGGAGATACTCTCTTTGCCAAAATCGCATTATTAGCCTCAGTTAAGTTACAATTCAGTACCCTATCCTAAAGCTTGCTGTTAGGAGGGAATCTGCAGCTTGCAGTGAAAGCGCTTCCAGAGGGGAATCTAGTGAGGACAAACATTTGATGGTAGCAGCTTCCGTGCGGGAGATAGTCTCTTTGCCAAAATCGCATTATTAGCCTCAGTTAAGTTACAATTCAGTACCCTATCCTAAAGCTTGCTGTTAGGAGGGAATCTGCAGCTTGCAGTGAAAGCGCTTCCAGAGGGGAATCTAATGAGGGCAAACATTTGATGGTAGCAGCTTCCCTGCGGGAGATAGTCTCTTTGCCAAAATCGCATTATTAGCCTCAGTTAAGTTACAATTCAGTACCCTATCCTAAAGCTTGCTGTTAGGAGGGAATCTGCAGCTTGCAGTGAAAGCGCTTCCAGAGGGGAGTCTAATGAGGGCAAACATTTGACGGTAGCAGCTTCCCTGCGGGAGATAGTCTCTTTGCCAAAATCGCATTATTAGGCGAAAGTAAGTTACAATTCTGTACCCTATCCTAAAGCTTGCTGTTAGGAGGGAATCTGCAGCTTGCAGTGAAAGCGCTTCCAGAGGGGAGTCTAATGAGGGCAAACATTTGATGGTAGCAGCTTCCCTGCGGGAGATACTCTCTTTGCCAAAATCGCATTATTAGGTGAAAGTAAGTTACAATTCAGTACCCTATCCTAAAGCTTGCTGTTAGGAGGGAATCTGCAGCTTGCAGTGAAAGCGCTTCCAGAGGGGAGTCTAATGAGGGCAAACATTTGATGGTAGCAGCTTCCCTGCGGGAGATAGTCTCTTTGCCAAAATCGCATTATTAGGCGAAAGTAAGTTACAATTCAGTACCCTATCCTAAAGCTTGCTGTTAGGAGGGAATCTGCAGCTTGCAGTGAAAGCGCTTCCAGAGGGGAGTCTAAGGAGGGCAAACATTTGATAGTAGCATCTTCCCTGCGGGAGATACTCTCTTTGCCATAATCGCCTTAGTAGCCGCAGTTAAGTTACAATTCAGTACACTGTCCTACAGCTTGCTGTTAGGAGGGAATCTGCAGCTTGCAGTGAAAGCGCTTCCAGAGGGGAGTCTAATGAGGGCAAACATTTGATGGTAGCAGCTTCTCTGCGGGAGATACTCTCTTTGCCAAAATCGCATTATTAGGCGAAAGTAAGTTACAATTCAGTACCCTATCCTAAAGCTTGCTGTTAGGAGGGAATCTGCAGCTTGCAGTGAAAGCGCTTCCAGAGGGGAGTCTAATGAGGGCAAACATTTGATGGTAGCAGCTTCCCTGCGGGAGATACTCTCTTTGCCAAAATCGCATTATTAGGCGAAAGTAAGTTACAATTCAGTACCCTATCCTAAAGCTTGCTGTTAGGAGGGAATCTGCAGCTTGCAGTGAAAGCGCTTCCAGAGCGGAGTCTAATGAGGGCAAACATTTGATGGTAGCAGCTTCCCTGCGGGAGATACTCTCTTTGCCAAAATCGCATTATTAGGCGAAAGTAAGTTACAATTCAGTACCCTATCCTAAAGCTTGCTGTTAGGAGGGAATCTGCAGCTTGCAGTGAAAGCGCTTCCAGAGGGGAGTCTAATGAGGGCAAAGATTTGATGGTAGCAGCTTCCCTGCCAGAGATACTCTCTTTGCCAAAATCGCATTATTAGGCGAAAGTAAGTTACAATTCAGTACCCTATCCTAAAGCTTGCTGTTAGGAGGGAATCTGCAGCTTGCAGTGAAAGCGCTTCCAGAGGGGAGTCTAATGAGGGAAACATTTGATGGTAGCAGCTTCCCTGCGGGAGATAGTCTCTTTGCCAAAATCGCATTATTAGGCGAAAGTAAGTTACAATTCAGTACCCTATCCTAAAGCTTGCTGTTAGGAGGGAATCTGCAGCTTGCAGTGAAAGCGCTTCCAGAGGGGAGTCTATCGAGGGCAAAGATTTGATGGTAGCAGCTTCCCTGCGGGAGATAGTCTCTTTGCCAAAATAGCATTATTAGGCGAATGTAAGTTACAATTCAGTACCCTATCCTAAAGCTTGCTGTTAGGAGGGAATCTGCAGCTTGCAGTGAAAGCGCTTCCAGAGGGGAGTCTAATGAGGGCAAACATTTGATGGTAGCAGCTTCCCTGCGGGAGATAGTCT
Source organism: Phaenicophaeus curvirostris (assembly GCF_032191515.1). Lineage (NCBI taxonomy): Eukaryota > Metazoa > Chordata > Aves > Cuculiformes > Cuculidae > Phaenicophaeus > Phaenicophaeus curvirostris. The sequence continues at coordinate 10,059 of NW_027207092.1, forward strand.
CTTTGCCAAAATCGCATTATTAGGCGAAAGTAAGTTACAATTCAGTACCCTATCCTAAAGCTTGCTGTTAGGAGGGAATCTGCAGCTTGCAGTGAAAGCTCTTCCAGAGGGGAGCCTAATGAGGGCAAACATTTGATGGTAGCAGCTTCCCTGCGGGAGATAGTCTCTTTGCCAAAATCGCATTATTAGGCGAAAGTAAGTTACAATTCAGTACCCTATCCTAAAGCTTGCTGTTAGGAGGGAATCTGCAGCTTGCAGTGAAATCGCTTCCAGAGGGGAGTCTAATGAGCGCAAACATTTGTTGGTAGCAGCTTCCCTGCGGGAGATAGTCTCTTTTCCAAAATCGCATTATTAGGCGAAAGTAAGTTACAATTCAGTACCCTATCCTAAAGCTTGCTGTTAGGAGGGAATCTGCTGCTTGAAGTGAATGAGCTTCCAGAGGGGAGTCTATCGAGGGCAAAGATTTGATGGTAGCAGCTTCCCTGCGGGAGATACTCTCTTTTCCAAAATCGCATTATTAGGCGAAAGTAAGTTACGATTCAGTACCCTATCCTAAAGCTTGCTGTTAGGAGGGAATCTGCAGCTTGCAGTGAAAGCGCTTCCAGAGGGGAGTCTAATGAGGGCAAACATTTGATGGTAGCAGCTTCCCTGCGGGAGATACTCTCTTTGCCAAAATCGCATTATTAGGCGAAAGTAAGTTACAATTCAGTACCCAATCCTAAAGCTTGCTGTTAGGAGGGAATCTGAAGCTTGCAGTGAAAGCGCTTCCAGAGGGGAGTCTAATGAGGGCAAACATTTGATGGTAGCAGCTTCCCTGCGGGAGATACTCTCTTTGCCAAAATCGCATTATTAGCCTCAGTTAAGTTACAATTCAGTACCCTATCCTAAAGCTTGCTGTTAGGAGGGAATCTGCAGCTTGCAGTGAAAGCGCTTCCAGAGGGGAGTCTAGTGAGGACAAACATTTGATGGTAGCAGCTTCCGTGCGGGAGATAGTCTCTTTGCCAAAATCGCATTATTAGCCTCAGTTAAGTTACAATTCAGTACCCTATCCTAAAGCTTGCTGTTAGGAGGGAATCTGCAGCTTGCAGTGAAAGCGCTTCCAGAGGGGAATCTAATGAGGGCAAACATTTGATGGTAGCAGCTTCCCTGCGGGAGATAGTCTCTTTGCCAAAATCGCATTATTAGCCTCAGTTAAGTTACAATTCAGTACCCTATCCTAAAGCTTGCTGTTAGGAGGGAATCTGCAGCTTGCAGTGAAAGCGCTTCCAGAGGGGAGTCTAATGAGGGCAAACATTTGACGGTAGCAGCTTCCCTGCGGGAGATAGTCTCTTTGCCAAAATCGCATTATTAGGCGAAAGTAAGTTACAATTCTGTACCCTATCCTAAAGCTTGCTGTTAGGAGGGAATCTGAAGCTTGCAGTGAAAGCGCTTCCAGAGGGGAGTCTAATGAGGGCAAACATTTGATGGTAGCAGCTTCCCTGCGGGAGATACTCTCTTTGCCAAAATCGCATTATTAGGTGAAAGTAAGTTACAATTCAGTACCCTATCCTAAAGCTTGCTGTTAGGAGGGAATCTGCAGCTTGCAGTGAAAGCGCTTCCAGAGGGGAGTCTAATGAGGGCAAACATTTGATGGTAGCAGCTTCCCTGCGGGAGATAGTCTCTTTGCCAAAATCGCATTATTAGGCGAAAGTAAGTTACAATTCAGTACCCTATCCTAAAGCTTGCTGTTAGGAGGGAATCTGCAGCTTGCAGTGAAAGCGCTTCCAGAGGGGAGTCTAAGGAGGGCAAACATTTGATGGTAGCAGCTTCTCTGCGGGAGATACTCTCTTTGCCAAAATCGCATTATTAGGCGAAAGTAAGTTACAATTCAGTACCCTATCCTAAAGCTTGCTGTTAGGAGGGAATCTGCAGCTTGCAGTGAAAGCGCTTCCAGAGGGGAGTCTAATGAGGGCAAACATTTGATGGTAGCAGCTTCCCTGCGGGAGATACTCTCTTTGCCAAAATCGCATTATTAGGCGAAAGTAAGTTACAATTCAGTACCCTATCCTAAAGCTTGCTGTTAGGAGGGAATCTGCAGCTTGCAGTGAAAGCGCTTCCAGAGCGGAGTCTAATGAGGGCAAACATTTGATGGTAGCAGCTTCCCTGCGGGAGATACTCTCTTTGCCAAAATCGCATTATTAGGCGAAAGTAAGTTACAATTCAGTACCCTATCCTAAAGCTTGCTGTTAGGAGGGAATCTGCAGCTTGCAGTGAAAGCGCTTCCAGAGGGGAGTCTAATGAGGGCAAAGATTTGATGGTAGCAGCTTCCCTGCGGGAGATACTCTCTTTGCCAAAATCGCATTATTAGGCGAAAGTAAGTTACAATTCAGTACCCTATCCTAAAGCTTGCTGTTAGGAGGGAATCTGCAGCTTGCAGTGAAAGCGCTTCCAGAGGGGAGTCTAATGAGGGAAACATTTGATGGTAGCAGCTTCCCTGCGGGAGATAGTCTCTTTGCCAAAATCGCATTATTAGGCGAAAGTAAGTTACAATTCAGTACCCTATCCTAAAGCTTGCTGTTAGGAGGGAATCTGCAGCTTGCAGTGAAAGCGCTTCCAGAGGGGAGTCTAATGAGGGCAAACATTTGATGGTAGCAGCTTCCCTGCGGGAGATACTCTCTTTTCCAAAATCGCATTATTAGGCGAAAGTTAGTTACAATTCAGTACCCTATCCTAAAGCTTGCTGTTAGGAGGGAATCTGCAGCTTGCAGAGAAAGCGCTTCCAGAGGGGAGTCTAATGAGGGCAAACATTTGATGGTAGCAGCTTCCCTGCGGGAGATACTCTCTTTGATAAAAACGCATTATTAGGCGAAAGTAAGATACAATTCAGTACCCTATCCTAAAGCTTGCTGTTAGGAGGGAATCTGCAGCTTGCAGTGAAAGCGCTTCCAGAGGGGAGTCTAATGAGGGCAAACATTTGATGGTAGCAGCTTCCCTGCGGGAGATACTCTCTTTGCCAAAATCGCATTATTAGGCGAAAGTAAGTTACAATTCAGTACCCTATCCTAAAGCTTGCTGTTAGGAGGGAATCTGCAGCTTGCAGTGAAAGCGCTTCCAGAGGGGAGTCTAATGAGGGCAAACATTTGATGGTAGCAGCTTCCCTGCGGGAGATACTCTCTTTGCCAAAATCGCATTATTAGCCTCAGTTAAGTTACAATTCAGTACCCTATCCTAAAGCTTGCTGTTAGGAGGGAATCTGCAGCTTGCAGTGAAAGCGCTTCCAGAGGGGAGTCTAGTGAGGACAAACATTTGATGGTAGCAGCTTCCGTGCGGGAGATAGTCTCTTTGCCAAAATCGCATTATTAGCCTCAGTTAAGTTACAATTCAGTACCCTATCCTAAAGCTTGCTGTTAGGAGGGAATCTGCAGCTTGCAGTGAAAGCGCTTCCAGAGGGGAATCTAATGAGGGCAAACATTTGATGGTAGCAGCTTCCCTGCGGGAGATAGTCTCTTTGCCAAAATCGCATTATTAGCCTCAGTTAAGTTACAATTCAGTACCCTATCCTAAAGCTTGCTGTTAGGAGGGAATCTGCAGCTTGCAGTGAAAGCGCTTCCAGAGGGGAGTCTAATGAGGGCAAACATTTGACGGTAGCAGCTTCCCTGCAGGAGATAGTCTCTTTGCCAAAATCGCATTATTAGGCGAAAGTAAGTTACAATTCTGTACCCTATCCTAAAGCTTGCTGTTAGGAGGGAATCTGAAGCTTGCAGTGAAAGCGCTTCCAGAGGGGAGTCTAATGAGGGCAAACATTTGATGGTAGCAGCTTCCCTGCGGGAGATACTCTCTTTGCCAAAATCGCATTATTAGGTGAAAGTAAGTTACAATTCAGTACCCTATCCTAAAGCTTGCTGTTAGGAGGGAATCTGCAGCTTGCAGTGAAAGCGCTTCCAGAGGGGAGTCTAATGAGGGCAAACATTTGATGGTAGCAGCTTCCCTGCGGGAGATAGTCTCTTTGCCAAAATCGCATTATTAGGCGAAAGTAAGTTACAATTCAGTACCCTATCCTAAAGCTTGCTGTTAGGAGGGAATCTGCAGCTTGCAGTGAAAGCGCTTCCAGAGGGGAGTCTAAGGAGGGCAAACATTTGATAGTAGCATCTTCCCTGCGGGAGATACTCTCTTTGCCATAATCGCCTTAGTAGCCGCAGTTAAGTTACAATTCAGTACACTGTCCTACAGCTTGCTGTTAGGAGGGAATCTGCAGCTTGCAGTGAAAGCGCTTCCAGAGGGGAGTCTAATGAGGGCAAACATTTGATGGTAGCAGCTTCCCTGCGGGAGATACTCTCTTTGCCAAAATCGCATTATTAGGCGAAAGTAAGTTACAATTCAGTACCCTATCCTAAAGCTTGCTGTTAGGAGGGAATCTGCAGCTGGCAGTGAAAGCGCTTCCAGAGCGGAGTCTATCGAGGGCAAACATTTGATGGTAGCACCTTCCCTGCGGGAGACACTCTCTTTGCCAAAATCACATTATTAGGCGAAAGTAAGATACAATTCAGTACCCTATCCTAAAGCTTGCTGTTAGGAGGGAATCTGCAGCTGGCAGTGAAAGCGCTTCCAGAGCGGAGTCTAACTAGGGCAAAGATTTGATGGTAGCAGCTTCCCTGCGGGAGATAGTCTCTTTGCCAAAATCGCATTATTAGGCGAAAGTAAGTTACAATTCAGTACCCTATCCTAAAGCTTGCTGTTAGGAGGGAATCTGCAGCTTGCAGTGAAAGCGCTTCCAGAGGGGAGTCTAATGAGGGCAAACATTTGATGGTAGCTGCTTCCCTGCGGGAGATACTCTCTTTGCCAAAATCGCATTATTAGGCGAAAGTAAGTTACAATTCAGTACCCTATCCTAAAGCTTGCTGTTAGGAGGGAATCTGCAGCTTGCAGTGAAAGCGCTTCCAGAGGGGAGTCTAATGAGGGCAAACATTTGTTGGTAGCAGCTTCCCTGCGGGAGATAGTCTCTTTTCCAAAATCGCATTATTAGGCGAAAGTAAGTTACAATTCAGTACCCTATCCTAAAGCTTGCTGTTAGGAGGGAATCTGCAGCTTGCAGTGAAAGCGCTTCCAGAGGGGAGTCTAATGAGGGCAAACATTTGATGGTAGCAGCTTCCCTGCGGGAGATAGTCTCTTTGCCAAAATCGCATTATTAGGCGAAAGTAAGTTACAATTCAGTACCCTATCCTAAAGCTTGCTGTTAGGAGGGAATCTGCAGCTTGCAGTGAAAGCGCTTCCAGAGGGGAGTCTAATGAGGGCAAACATTTGATGGTAGCAGCTTCCCTGCGGGAGATAGTCTCTTTGCCAAAATCGCATTATTAGGCGAAAGTAAGTTACAATTCAGTACCCTATCCTAAAGCTTGCTGTTAGGAGGGAATCTGCAGCTTGCAGTGAAAGCGCTTCCAGAGGGGAGTCTAATGAGGGCAAACATTTGATGGTAGCCGCTTCCCTGCGGGAGATAGTCTCTTTGCCAAAATCGCATTATTAGGCGAAAGTAAGTTACAATTCAGTACCCTATCCTAAAGCTTGCTGTTAGGAGGGAATCTGCAGCTTGCAGTGAAAGCGCTTCCAGAGGGGAGTCTATCGAGGGCAAAGATTTGATGGTAGCACCTTCCCTGCGGGAGATACTTTCTTTGCCAAAATCACATTATTAGGCGAAAGTAAGTTACAATTCAGTACCCTATCCTAAAGCTTGCTGTTAGGAGGGAATCTGCAGCTGGCAGTGAAAGCGCTTCCAGAGCGGAGTCTAATGAGGGCAAACATTTGATGGTAGCAGCTTCCCTGCGGGAGATAGTCTCTTTGCCAAAATCGCATTATTAGGCGAAAGTAAGTTACAATTCAGTACCCTATCCTAAAGCTTGCTGTTAGGAGGGAATCTGCAGCTTGCAGTGAAAGCGCTTCCAGAGGGGAGTCTATCGAGGGCAAAGATTTGATGGTAGCAGCTTCCCTGCGGGAGATACTCTCTTTGCCAAAATCGCATTATTAGGCGAAAGGAAGTTACAATTCAGTACCCTATCCTAAAGCTTGCTGTTAGGAGGGAATCTGCAGCTGGCAGTGAAAGCGCTTCCAGAGGGGAGTCTAATGAGGGCAAACATTTGATGGTAGCAGCTTCCCTGCGGGAGATAGTCTCTTTGCCAAAATCGCATTATTAGGCGAAAGTAAGTTACAATTCAGTACCCTATCCTAAAGCTTGCTGTTAGGAGGGAATCTGCAGCTTGAAGTGAATGCGCTTCCAGAGGGGAGCCTAATGAGGGCAAACATTTGATGGTAGCAGCTTCCCTGCGGGAGATACTCTCTTTGCCAAAATCGCATTATTAGGCGAAAGTAAGTTACGATTCAGTACCCTATGCTAAAGCTTGCTGTTAGGAGGGAATCTGCAGCTTGCAGTGAAAGCGCTTCCAGAGGGGAGTCTAATGAGGGCAAACATTTGATGGTAGCAGCTTCCCTGCGGGAGATACTCTCTTTGCCAAAATCGCATTATTAGGCGAAAGTAAGTTACAATTCAGTACCCAATCCTAAAGCTTGCTGTTAGGAGGGAATCTGAAGCTTGCAGTGAAAGCGCTTCCAGAGGGGAGTCTAATGAGGGCAAACATTTGATGGTAGCAGCTTCCCTGCGGGAGATACTCTCTTTGCCAAAATCGCATTATTAGCCTCAGTTAAGTTACAATTCAGTACCCTATCCTAAAGCTTGCTGTTAGGAGGGAATCTGCAGCTTGCAGTGAAAGCGCTTCCAGAGGGGAGTCTAGTGAGGACAAACATTTGATGGTAGCAGCTTCCGTGCGGTAGATAGTCTCTTTGCCAAAATCGCATTATTAGCCTCAGTTAAGTTACAATTCAGTACCCTATCCTAAAGCTTGCTGTTAGGAGGGAATCTGCAGCTTGCAGTGAAAGCGCTTCCAGAGGGGAATCTAATGAGGGCAAACATTTGATGGTAGCAGCTTCCCTGCGGGAGATACTCTCTTTGCCAAAATCGCATTATTAGCCTCAGTTAAGTTACAATTCAGTACCCTATCCTAAAGCTTGCTGTTAGGAGGGAATCTGCAGCTTGCAGTGAAAGCGCTTCCAGAGGGGAGTCTAATGAGGGCAAACATTTGACGGTAGCAGCTTCCCTGCGGGAGATAGTCTCTTTGCCAAAATCGCATTATTAGCCTCAGTTAAGTTACAATTCAGTACCCTATCCTAAAGCTTGCTGTTAGGAGGGAATCTGCAGCTTGCAGTGAAAGCGCTTCCAGAGGGGAGTCTAATGAGGGCAAACATTTGATGGTAGCAGCTTCCCTGCGGGAGATAGTCTCTTTGCCAAAATCGCATTATTAGGCGAAAGTAAGTTACAATTCAGTACCCTATCCTAAAGCTTGCTGTTAGGAGGGAATCTGCAGCTTGCAGTGAAAGCGCTTCCAGAGGGGAGTCTAAGGAGGGCAAACATTTGATAGTAGCATCTTCCCTGCAGGAGATACTCTCTTTGCCATAATCGCCTTAGTAGCCGCAGGTAAGTTACAATTCAGTACACTGTCCTACAGCTTGCTGTTAGGAGGGAATCTGCAGCTTGCAGTGAAAGCGCTTCCAGAGGGGAGTCTAATGAGGGCAAACATTTGACGGTAGCAGCTTCTCTGCGGGAGATACTCTCTTTGCCAAAATCGCATTATTAGGCGAAAGTAAGTTACAATTCAGTACCCTATCCTAAAGCTTGCTGTTAGGAGGGAATCTGCAGCTTGCAGTGAAAGCGCTTCCAGAGGGGATTCTAATGAGGGCAAACATTTGATGGTAGCAGCTTCCCTGCGGGAGATAGTCTCTTTGCCAAAATCGCATTATTAGGCGAAAGTAAGTTACAATTCAGTACCCTATCCTAAAGCTTGCTGTTAGGAGGGAATCTGCAGATTGCAGTGAAAGCGCTTCCAGAGGGGAGTCTAATGAGGGCAAAGAGTTTGGATGAGTAGCAGCTTCCCTGCGGGAGAATAGTCTCTTTTCCAAATCACCATTCATTAGGCCGAAAGTAAATTCAGTACCCTATCTTAAAGCTTGCTGTTAGGAGGGAATCTGCAGCTTGAAGTGAATGCGCTTCCAGAGGGGAGTCTATCGAGGGCAAAGATTTGATGGTAGCAGCTTCCCTGCGGGAGATACTCTCTTTGCCAAAATCGCATTATTAGGCGAAAGTAAGTTACAATTCAGTACCCTATCCTAAAGCTTGCTGTTAGGAGGGAATCTGCAGCTTGCAGTGAAAGCGCTTCCAGAGGGGAGTCTAATGAGGGCAAACATTTGATGGTAGCAGCTTCCCTGCGGGAGATACTCTCTTCGCCAAAATCGAATTATTAGGCGAAAGTAAGTTACAATTCAGTACCCAATCCTAAAGCTTGCTGTTAGGAGGGAATCTGCAGCTTGCAGTGAAAGCGCTTCCAGAGGGGATTCTAATGAGGGCAAACATTTGATGGTAGCAGCTTCCCTGCGGGAGATAGTCTCTTTGCCATAATCGCATTATTAGCCTCAGTTAAGTTACAATTCAGTACCCTATCCTAAAGCTTGCTGTTAGGAGGGAATCTGCAGCTTGCAGTGAAAGCGCTTCCAGAGGGGAGTCTAATGAGGGCAAACATTTGAAGGTAGCAGCTTCCCTGCGGGAGATACTCTCTTTGCCATAATCGCCTTAGTAGCCGCAGTTAAGTTACAATTCAGTACACTGTCCTACAGCTTGCTGTTAGGAGGGAATCTGCAGCTTGCAGTGAAAGTGCTTCCAGAGGGGAGTCTAATGAGGGCAAACATTTGATGGTAGCAGCTTCCCTGCGGGAGATACTCTCTTTGCCAAAATCGCATTATTAGGCGAAAGTAAGTTACAATTCAGTACCCTATCCTAAAGCTTGCTGTTAGGAGGGAATCTGCAGCTTGCAGTGAAAGCGCTCCAGAGGGGAGTCTAATGAGGGCAAAGATTTGATCTAGCAGCTTCCCTGCGGGAGATAGTCTCTTTGCCAAAATCGCATTATTAGGCTAAAGTAAGTTACAATTCAGTACCCTATCCTAAAGCTTGCTGTTAGGAGGGAATCTGCAGCTTGCAGTGAAAGCGCTTCCAGAGGGGAGTCTATCGAGGGCAAAGATTTGATGGTAGCACCTTCCCTGCGGGAGATACTTTCTTTGCCAAAATCACATTATTAGGCGAAAGTAAGTTACAATTCAGTACCCTATCCTAAAGCTTGCTGTTAGGAGGGAATCTGCAGCTGGCAGTGAAAGCGCTTCCAGAGCGGAGTCTAATGAGGGCAAACATTTGATGGTAGCAGCTTCCCTGCGGGAGATAGTCTCTTTGCCAAAATCGCATTATTAGGCGAAAGTAAGTTACAATTCAGTACCCTATCCTAAAGCTTGCTGTTAGGAGGGAATCTGCAGCTTGCAGTGAAAGCGCTTCCAGAGGGGAGTCTATCGAGGGCAAAGATTTGATGGTAGCAGCTTCCCTGCGGGAGATACTCTCTTTGCCAAAATCGCATTATTAGGCGAAAGGAAGTTACAATTCAGTACCCTATCCTAAAGCTTGCTGTTAGGAGGGAATCTGCAGCTGGCAGTGAAAGCGCTTCCAGAGGGGAGTCTAATGAGGGCAAACATTTGATGGTAGCAGCTTCCCTGCGGGAGATAGTCTCTTTTCCATAATCGCATTATTAGGCGAAAGTAAGTTACAATTCAGTACCCTATCCTAAAGCTTGCTGTTAGGAGGGAATCTGCAGCTTGCAGAGAAAGCGCTTCCAGAGGGGAGTCTAATGAGGGCAAACATTTGATGGTAGCAACTTCCCTGCGGGAGATACTCTCTTTGATAAAAACGCATTATTAGGCGAAAGTAAGATACAATTCAGTACCCTATCCTAAAGCTTGCTGTTAGGAGGGAATCTGCAGCTTGCAGTGAAAGCGCTTCCAGAGGGGAGTCTAATGAGGGCAAACATTTGATGGTAGCAGCTTCCCTGCGGGAGATAGTCTCTTTGCCAAAATCGCATTATTAGGCGAAAGTAAGTTACAATTCAGTACCCTATCCTAAAGCTTGCTGTTAGGAGGGAATCTGCAGCTTGCAGTGAAAGCGCTTCCAGAGGGGAGTCTAATGAGGGCAAACATTTGATGGTAGCAGCTTCCCTGCGGGAGATACTCTCTTTGCCAAAATCGCATTATTAGCCTCAGTTAAGTTACAATTCAGTACCCTATCCTAAAGCTTGCTGTTAGGAGGGAATCTGCAGCTTGCAGTGAAAGCGCTTCCAGAGGGGAGTCTAGTGAGGACAAACATTTGATGGTAGCAGCTTCCGTGCGGGAGATAGTCTCTTTGCCAAAATCGCATTATTAGCCTCAGTTAAGTTACAATTCAGTACCCTATCCTAAAGCTTGCTGTTAGGAGGGAATCTGCAGCTTGCAGTGAAAGCGCTTCCAGAGGGGAATCTAATGAGGGCAAACATTTGATGGTAGCAGCTTCCCTGCGGGAGATAGTCTCTTTGCCAAAATCGCATTATTAGCCTCAGTTAAGTTACAATTCAGTACCCTATCCTAAAGCTTGCTGTTAGGAGGGAATCTGCAGCTTGCAGTGAAAGCGCTTCCAGAGGGGAGTCTAATGAGGGCAAACATTTGACGGTAGCAGCTTCCCTGCAGGAGATAGTCTCTTTGCCAAAATCGCATTATTAGGCGAAAGTAAGTTACAATTCTGTACCCTATCCTAAAGCTTGCTGTTAGGAGGGAATCTGAAGCTTGCAGTGAAAGCGCTTCCAGAGGGGAGTCTAATGAGGGCAAACATTTGATGGTAGCAGCTTCCCTGCGGGAGATACTCTCTTTGCCAAAATCGCATTATTAGGTGAAAGTAAGTTACAATTCAGTACCCTATCCTAAAGCTTGCTGTTAGGAGGGAATCTGCAGCTTGCAGTGAAAGCGCTTCCAGAGGGGAGTCTAATGAGGGCAAACATTTGATGGTAGCAGCTTCCCTGCGGGAGATAGTCTCTTTGCCAAAATCGCATTATTAGGCGAAAGTAAGTTACAATTCAGTACCCTATCCTAAAGCTTGCTGTTAGGAGGGAATCTGCAGCTTGCAGTGAAAGCGCTTCCAGAGGGGAGTCTAAGGAGGGCAAACATTTGATAGTAGCATCTTCCCTGCGGGAGATACTCTCTTTGCCATAATCGCCTTAGTAGCCGCAGTTAAGTTACAATTCAGTACACTGTCCTACAGCTTGCTGTTAGGAGGGAATCTGCAGCTTGCAGTGAAAGCGCTTCCAGAGGGGAGTCTAATGAGGGCAAACATTTGATGGTAGCAGCTTCCCTGCGGGAGATACTCTCTTTGCCAAAATCGCATTATTAGGCGAAAGTAAGTTACAATTCAGTACCCTATCCTAAAGCTTGCTGTTAGGAGGGAATCTGCAGCTGGAAGTGAAAGCGCTTCCAGAGCGGAGTCTATCGAGGGCAAACATTTGATGGTAGCACCTTCCCTGCGGGAGACACTCTCTTTGCCAAAATCACATTATTAGGCGAAAGTAAGATACAATTCAGTACCCTATCCTAAAGCTTGCTGTTAGGAGGGAATCTGCAGCTGGCAGTGAAAGCGCTTCCAGAGCGGAGTCTAACTAGGGCAAAGATTTGATGGTAGCAGCTTCCCTGCGGTAGATAGTCTCTTTGCCAAAATCGCATTATTAGGCGAAAGTAAGTTACAATTCAGTACCCTATCCTAAAGCTTGCTGTTAGGAGGGAATCTGCAGCTTGCAGTGAAAGCGCTTCCAGAGGGGAGTCTAATGAGGGCAAACATTTGATGGTAGCAGCTTCCCTGCGGGAGATACTCTCTTTGCCAAAATCGCATTATTAGGCGAAAGTAAGTTACAATTCAGTACCCTATCCTAAAGCTTGCTGTTAGGAGGGAATCTGCAGCTTGCAGTGAAAGCGCTTCCAGAGGGGAGTCTAATGAGGGCAAACATTTGTTGGTAGCAGCTTCCCTGCGGGAGATACTCTCTTTTCCAAAATCGCATTATTAGGCGAAAGTAAGTTACAATTCAGTACCCTATCCTAAAGCTTGCTGTTAGGAGGGAATCTGCAGCTTGCAGTGAAAGCGCTTCCAGAGGGGAGTCTAATGAGGGCAAACATTTGATGGTAGCAGCTTCCCTGCGGGAGATAGTCTCTTTGCCAAAATCGCATTATTAGGCGAAAGTAAGTTACAATTCAGTACCCTATCCTAAAGCTTGCTGTTAGGAGGGAATCTGCAGCTTGCAGTGAAAGCGCTTCCAGAGGGGAGTCTAATGAGGGCAAAGATTTGATGGTAGCAGCTTCCCTGCGGGAGATAGTCTCTTTGCCAAAATCGCATTATTAGGCGAAAGTAAGTTACAATTCAGTACCCTATCCTAAAGCTTGCTGTTAGGAGGGAATCTGCAGCTTGCAGTGAAAGCGCTTCCAGAGGGGAGTCTAATGAGGGCAAACATTTGATGGTAGCCGCTTCCCTGCGGGAGATAGTCTCTTTGCCAAAATCGCATTATTAGGCGAAAGTAAGTTACAATTCAGTACCCTATCCTAAAGCTTGCTGTTAGGAGGGAATCTGCAGCTTGCAGTGAAAGCGCTTCCAGAGGGGAGTCTATCGAGGGCAAAGATTTGATGGTAGCACCTTCCCTGCGGGAGATAGTCTCTTTGCCAAAATCACATTATTAGGCGAAAGTAAGTTACAATTCAGTACCCTATCCTAAAGCTTGCTGTTAGGAGGGAATCTGCAGCTTGCAGTGAAAGCGCTTCCAGAGCGGAGTCTAATGAGGGCAAACATTTGATGGTAGCAGCTTCCCTGCGGGAGATAGTCTCTTTGCCAAAATCGCATTATTAGGCGAAAGTAAGTTACAATTCAGTACCCTATCCTAAAGCTTGCTGTTAGGAGGGAATCTGCAGCTTGCAGTGAAAGCGCTTCCAGAGGGGAGTCTATCGAGGGCAAAGATTTGATGGTAGCAGCTTCCCTGCGGGAGATACTCTCTTTGCCAAAATCGCATTATTAGGCGAAAGGAAGTTACAATTCAGTACCCTATCCTAAAGCTTGCTGTTAGGAGGGAATCTGCAGCTGGCAGTGAAAGCGCTTCCAGAGGGGAGTCTAATGAGGGCAAACATTTGATGGTAGCAGCTTCCCTGCGGGAGATAGTCTCTTTGCCAAAATCGCATTATTAGGCGAAAGTAAGTTACAATTCAGTACCCTATCCTAAAGCTTGCTGTTAGGAGGGAATCTGCAGCTTGAAGTGAATGCGCTTCCAGAGGGGAGCCTAATGAGGGCAAACATTTGATGGTAGCAGCTTCCCTGCGGGAGATACTCTCTTTGCCAAAATCGCATTATTAGGCGAAAGTAAGTTACGATTCAGTACCCTATGCTAAAGCTTGCTGTTAGGAGGGAATCTGCAGCTTGCAGTGAAAGCGCTTCCAGAGGGGAGTCTAATGAGGGCAAACATTTGATGGTAGCAGCTTCCCTGCGGGAGATACTCTCTTTGCCAAAATCGCATTATTAGGCGAAAGTAAGTTACAATTCAGTACCCAATCCTAAAGCTTGCTGTTAGGAGGGAATCTGAAGCTTGCAGTGAAAGCGCTTCCAGAGGGGAGTCTAATGAGGGCAAACATTTGATGGTAGCAGCTTCCCTGCGGGAGATACTCTCTTTGCCAAAATCGCATTATTAGCCTCAGTTAAGTTACAATTCAGTACCCTATCCTAAAGCTTGCTGTTAGGAGGGAATCTGCAGCTTGCAGTGAAAGCGCTTCCAGAGGGGAGTCTAGTGAGGACAAACATTTGATGGTAGCAGCTTCCGTGCGGTAGATAGTCTCTTTGCCAAAATCGCATTATTAGCCTCAGTTAAGTTACAATTCAGTACCCTATCCTAAAGCTTGCTGTTAGGAGGGAATCTGCAGCTTGCAGTGAAAGCGCTTCCAGAGGGGAATCTAATGAGGGCAAACATTTGATGGTAGCAGCTTCCCTGCGGGAGATAGTCTCTTTGCCAAAATCGCATTATTAGCCTCAGTTAAGTTACAATTCAGTACCCTATCCTAAAGCTTGCTGTTAGGAGGGAATCTGCAGCTTGCAGTGAAAGCGCTTCCAGAGGGGAGTCTAATGAGGGCAAACATTTGACGGTAGCAGCTTCCCTGCAGGAGATAGTCTCTTTGCCAAAATCGCATTATTAGGCGAAAGTAAGTTACAATTCTGTACCCTATCCTAAAGCTTGCTGTTAGGAGGGAATCTGAAGCTTGCAGTGAAAGCGCTTCCAGAGGGGAGTCTAATGAGGGCAAACATTTGATGGTAGCAGCTTCCCTGCGGGAGATACTCTCTTTGCCAAAATCGCATTATTAGGTGAAAGTAAGTTACAATTCAGTACCCTATCCTAAAGCTTGCTGTTAGGAGGGAATCTGCAGCTTGCAGTGAAAGCGCTTCCAGAGGGGAGTCTAATGAGGGCAAACATTTGATGGTAGCAGCTTCCCTGCGGGAGATAGTCTCTTTGCCAAAATCGCATTATTAGGCGAAAGTAAGTTACAATTCAGTACCCTATCCTAAAGCTTGCTGTTAGGAGGGAATCTGCAGCTTGCAGTGAAAGCGCTTCCAGAGGGGAGTCTAAGGAGGGCAAACATTTGATAGTAGCATCTTCCCTGCGGGAGATACTCTCTTTGCCATAATCGCCTTAGTAGCCGCAGTTAAGTTACAATTCAGTACACTGTCCTACAGCTTGCTGTTAGGAGGGAATCTGCAGCTTGCAGTGAAAGCGCTTCCAGAGGGGAGTCTAATGAGGGCAAACATTTGATGGTAGCAGCTTCCCTGCGGGAGATACTCTCTTTGCCAAAATCGCATTATTAGGCGAAAGTAAGTTACAATTCAGTACCCTATCCTAAAGCTTGCTGTTAGGAGGGAATCTGCAGCTGGAAGTGAAAGCGCTTCCAGAGCGGAGTCTATCGAGGGCAAACATTTGATGGTAGCACCTTCCCTGCGGGAGACACTCTCTTTGCCAAAATCACATTATTAGGCGAAAGTAAGATACAATTCAGTACCCTATCCTAAAGCTTGCTGTTAGGAGGGAATCTGCAGCTGGCAGTGAAAGCGCTTCCAGAGCGGAGTCTAACTAGGGCAAAGATTTGATGGTAGCAGCTTCCCTGCGGTAGATAGTCTCTTTGCCAAAATCGCATTATTAGGCGAAAGTAAGTTACAATTCAGTACCCTATCCTAAAGCTTGCTGTTAGGAGGGAATCTGCAGCTTGCAGTGAAAGCGCTTCCAGAGGGGAGTCTAATGAGGGCAAACATTTGATGGTAGCAGCTTCCCTGCGGGAGATACTCTCTTTGCCAAAATCGCATTATTAGGCGAAAGTAAGTTACAATTCAGTACCCTATCCTAAAGCTTGCTGTTAGGAGGGAATCTGCAGCTTGCAGTGAAAGCGCTTCCAGAGGGGAGTCTAATGAGGGCAAACATTTGTTGGTAGCAGCTTCCCTGCGGGAGATACTCTCTTTTCCAAAATCGCATTATTAGGCGAAAGTAAGTTACAATTCAGTACCCTATCCTAAAGCTTGCTGTTAGGAGGGAATCTGCAGCTTGCAGTGAAAGCGCTTCCAGAGGGGAGTCTAATGAGGGCAAACATTTGATGGTAGCAGCTTCCCTGCGGGAGATAGTCTCTTTGCCAAAATCGCATTATTAGGCGAAAGTAAGTTACAATTCAGTACCCTATCCTAAAGCTTGCTGTTAGGAGGGAATCTGCAGCTTGCAGTGAAAGCGCTTCCAGAGGGGAGTCTAATGAGGGCAAACATTTGATGGTAGCAGCTTCCCTGCGGGAGATAGTCTCTTTGCCAAAATCGCATTATTAGGCGAAAGTAAGTTACAATTCAGTACCCTATCCTAAAGCTTGCTGTTAGGAGGGAATCTGCAGCTTGCAGTGAAAGCGCTTCCAGAGGGGAGTCTAATGAGGGCAAACATTTGATGGTAGCCGCTTCCCTGCGGGAGATAGTCTCTTTGCCAAAATCGCATTATTAGGCGAAAGTAAGTTACAATTCAGTACCCTATCCTAAAGCTTGCTGTTAGGAGGGAATCTGCAGCTTGCAGTGAAAGCGCTTCCAGAGGGGAGTCTATCGAGGGCAAAGATTTGATGGTAGCACCTTCCCTGCGGGAGATAGTCTCTTTGCCAAAATCACATTATTAGGCGAAAGTAAGTTACAATTCAGTACCCTATCCTAAAGCTTGCTGTTAGGAGGGAATCTGCAG
Organism: Phaenicophaeus curvirostris; assembly: GCF_032191515.1. NCBI lineage: Eukaryota > Metazoa > Chordata > Aves > Cuculiformes > Cuculidae > Phaenicophaeus > Phaenicophaeus curvirostris. Next base: position 26,243 of record NW_027207092.1, read on the forward strand.
CTGGCAGTGAAAGCGCTTCCAGAGCGGAGTCTAATGAGGGCAAACATTTGATGGTAGCAGCTTCCCTGCGGGAGATAGTCTCTTTGCCAAAATCGCATTATTAGGCGAAAGTAAGTTACAATTCAGTACCCTATCCTAAAGCTTGCTGTTAGGAGGGAATCTGCAGCTTGCAGTGAAAGCGCTTCCAGAGGGGAGTCTATCGAGGGCAAAGATTTGATGGTAGCAGCTTCCCTGCGGGAGATACTCTCTTTGCCAAAATCGCATTATTAGGCGAAAGGAAGTTACAATTCAGTACCCTATCCTAAAGCTTGCTGTTAGGAGGGAATCTGCAGCTGGCAGTGAAAGCGCTTCCAGAGGGGAGTCTAATGAGGGCAAACATTTGATGGTAGCAGCTTCCCTGCGGGAGATAGTCTCTTTGCCAAAATCGCATTATTAGGCGAAAGTAAGTTACAATTCAGTACCCTATCCTAAAGCTTGCTGTTAGGAGGGAATCTGCAGCTTGAAGTGAATGCGCTTCCAGAGGGGAGCCTAATGAGGGCAAACATTTGATGGTAGCAGCTTCCCTGCGGGAGATACTCTCTTTGCCAAAATCGCATTATTAGGCGAAAGTAAGTTACGATTCAGTACCCTATGCTAAAGCTTGCTGTTAGGAGGGAATCTGCAGCTTGCAGTGAAAGCGCTTCCAGAGGGGAGTCTAATGAGGGCAAACATTTGATGGTAGCAGCTTCCCTGCGGGAGATACTCTCTTTGCCAAAATCGCATTATTAGGCGAAAGTAAGTTACAATTCAGTACCCAATCCTAAAGCTTGCTGTTAGGAGGGAATCTGAAGCTTGCAGTGAAAGCGCTTCCAGAGGGGAGTCTAATGAGGGCAAACATTTGATGGTAGCAGCTTCCCTGCGGGAGATACTCTCTTTGCCAAAATCGCATTATTAGCCTCAGTTAAGTTACAATTCAGTACCCTATCCTAAAGCTTGCTGTTAGGAGGGAATCTGCAGCTTGCAGTGAAAGCGCTTCCAGAGGGGAGTCTAGTGAGGACAAACATTTGATGGTAGCAGCTTCCCTGCGGGAGATACTCTCTTTGCCAAAATCGCATTATTAGCCTCAGTTAAGTTACAATTCAGTACCCTATCCTAAAGCTTGCTGTTAGGAGGGAATCTGCAGCTTGCAGTGAAAGCGCTTCCAGAGGGGAATCTAATGAGGGCAAACATTTGATGGTAGCAGCTTCCCTGCGGGAGATACTCTCTTTGCCAAAATCGCATTATTAGCCTCAGTTAAGTTACAATTCAGTACCCTATCCTAAAGCTTGCTGTTAGGAGGGAATCTGCAGCTTGCAGTGAAAGCGCTTCCAGAGGGGAGTCTAATGAGGGCAAACATTTGACGGTAGCAGCTTCCCTGCGGGAGATAGTCTCTTTGCCAAAATCGCATTATTAGCCTCAGTTAAGTTACAATTCAGTACCCTATCCTAAAGCTTGCTGTTAGGAGGGAATCTGCAGCTTGCAGTGAAAGCGCTTCCAGAGGGGAGTCTAATGAGGGCAAACATTTGACGGTAGCAGCTTCCCTGCGGGAGATAGTCTCTTTGCCAAAATCGCATTATTAGGCGAAAGTAAGTTACAATTCTGTACCCTATCCTAAAGCTTGCTGTTAGGAGGGAATCTGCAGCTTGCAGTGAAAGCGCTTCCAGAGGGGAGTCTAATGAGGGCAAACATTTGATGGTAGCAGCTTCCCTGCGGGAGATACTCTCTTTGCCAAAATCGCATTATTAGGTGAAAGTAAGTTACAATTCAGTACCCTATCCTAAAGCTTGCTGTTAGGAGGGAATCTGCAGCTTGCAGTGAAAGCGCTTCCAGAGGGGAGTCTAATGAGGGCAAACATTTGATGGTAGCAGCTTCCCTGCGGGAGATAGTCTCTTTGCCAAAATCGCATTATTAGGCGAAAGTAAGTTACAATTCAGTACCCTATCCTAAAGCTTGCTGTTAGGAGGGAATCTGCAGCTTGCAGTGAAAGCGCTTCCAGAGGGGAGTCTAAGGAGGGCAAACATTTGATAGTAGCATCTTCCCTGCGGGAGATACTCTCTTTGCCATAATCGCCTTAGTAGCCGCAGGTAAGTTACAATTCAGTACACTGTCCTACAGCTTGCTGTTAGGAGGGAATCTGCAGCTTGCAGTGAAAGCGCTTCCAGAGGGGAGTCTAATGAGGGCAAACATTTGACGGTAGCAGCTTCTCTGCGGGAGATACTCTCTTTGCCAAAATCGCATTATTAGGCGAAAGTAAGTTACAATTCAGTACCCTATCCTAAAGCTTGCTGTTAGGAGGGAATCTGCAGCTTGCAGTGAAAGCGCTTCCAGAGGGGAGTCTAATGAGGGCAAACATTTGATGGTAGCAGCTTCCCTGCGGGAGATAGTCTCTTTGCCAAAATCGCATTATTAGGCGAAAGTAAGTTACAATTCAGTACCCTATCCTAAAGCTTGCTGTTAGGAGGGAATCTGCAGATTGCAGTGAAAGCGCTTCCAGAGGGGAGTCTAATGAGGGCAAAGATTTGATGGTAGCAGCTTCCCTGCGGGAGATAGTCTCTTTTCCAAAATCACATTATTAGGCGAAAGTAAGTTACAATTCAGTACCCTATCTTAAAGCTTGCTGTTAGGAGGGAATCTGCAGCTTGAAGTGAATGCGCTTCCAGAGGGGAGTCTATCGAGGGCAAAGATTTGATGGTAGCAGCTTCCCTGCGGGAGATACTCTCTTTGCCAAAATCGCATTATTAGGCGAAAGTAAGTTACAATTCAGTACCCTATCCTAAAGCTTGCTGTTAGGAGGGAATCTGCAGCTTGCAGTGAAAGCGCTTCCAGAGGGGAGTCTAATGAGGGCAAACATTTGATGGTAGCAGCTTCCCTGCGGGAGATACTCTCTTTGCCAAAATCGCATTATTAGGCGAAAGTAAGTTACAATTCAGTACCCAATCCTAAAGCTTGCTGTTAGGAGGGAATCTGCAGCTTGCAGTGAAAGCGCTTCCAGAGGGGATTCTAATGAGGGCAAACATTTGATGGTAGCAGCTTCCCTGCGGGAGATAGTCTCTTTGCCATAATCGCATTATTAGCCTCAGTTAAGTTACAATTCAGTACCCTATCCTAAAGCTTGCTGTTAGGAGGGAATCTGCAGCTTGCAGTGAAAGCGCTTCCAGAGGGGAGTCTAATGAGGGCAAACATTTGAAGGTAGCAGCTTCCCTGCGGGAGATACTCTCTTTGCCATAATCGCCTTAGTAGCCGCAGTTAAGTTACAATTCAGTACACTGTCCTACAGCTTGCTGTTAGGAGGGAATCTGCAGCTTGCAGTGAAAGTGCTTCCAGAGGGGAGTCTAATGAGGGCAAACATTTGATGGTAGCAGCTTCTCTGCGGGAGATACTCTCTTTGCCAAAATCGCATTATTAGGCGAAAGTAAGTTACAATTCAGTACCCTATCCTAAAGCTTGCTGTTAGGAGGGAATCTGCAGCTTGCAGTGAAAGCGCTCCAGAGGGGAGTCTAATGAGGGCAAAGATTTGATGGTAGCAGCTTCCCTGCGGGAGATAGTCTCTTTGACAAAATCGCATTATTAGGCGAAAGTAAGTTACAATTCAGTACCCTATCCTAAAGCTTGCTGTTAGGAGGGAATCTGCAGCTTGCAGTGAAAGCGCTTCCAGAGGGGAGTCTATCGAGGGCAAAGATTTGATGGTAGCACCTTCCCTGCGGGAGATACTTTCTTTGCCAAAATCACATTATTAGGCGAAAGTAAGTTACAATTCAGTACCCTATCCTAAAGCTTGCTGTTAGGAGGGAATCTGCAGCTGGCAGTGAAAGCGCTTCCAGAGCGGAGTCTAATGAGGGCAAACATTTGATGGTAGCAGCTTCCCTGCGGGAGATAGTCTCTTTGCCAAAATCGCATTATTAGGCGAAAGTAAGTTACAATTCAGTACCCTATCCTAAAGCTTGCTGTTAGGAGGGAATCTGCAGCTTGCAGTGAAAGCGCTTCCAGAGGGGAGTCTATCGAGGGCAAAGATTTGATGGTAGCAGCTTCCCTGCGGGAGATACTCTCTTTGCCAAAATCGCATTATTAGGCGAAAGGAAGTTACAATTCAGTACCCTATCCTAAAGCTTGCTGTTAGGAGGGAATCTGCAGCTGGCAGTGAAAGCGCTTCCAGAGGGGAGTCTAATGAGGGCAAACATTTGATGGTAGCAGCTTCCCTGCGGGAGATAGTCTCTTTGCCAAAATCGCATTATTAGGCGAAAGTAAGTTACAATTCAGTACCCTATCCTAAAGCTTGCTGTTAGGAGGGAATCTGCAGCTTGAAGTGAATGCGCTTCCAGAGGGGAGCCTAATGAGGGCAAACATTTGATGGTAGCAGCTTCCCTGCGGGAGATACTCTCTTTGCCAAAATCGCATTATTAGGCGAAAGTAAGTTACAATTCAGTACCCAATCCTAAAGCTTGCTGTTAGGAGGGAATCTGAAGCTTGCAGTGAAAGCGCTTCCAGAGGGGAGTCTAATGAGGGCAAACATTTGATGGTAGCAGCTTCCCTGCGGGAGATACTCTCTTTGCCAAAATCGCATTATTAGCCTCAGTTAAGTTACAATTCAGTACCCTATCCTAAAGCTTGCTGTTAGGAGGGAATCTGCAGCTTGCAGTGAAAGCGCTTCCAGAGGGGAGTCTAGTGAGGACAAACATTTGATGGTAGCAGCTTCCGTGCGGTAGATAGTCTCTTTGCCAAAATCGCATTATTAGCCTCAGTTAAGTTACAATTCAGTACCCTATCCTAAAGCTTGCTGTTAGGAGGGAATCTGCAGCTTGCAGTGAAAGCGCTTCCAGAGGGGAATCTAATGAGGGCAAACATTTGATGGTAGCAGCTTCCCTGCGGGAGATACTCTCTTTGCCAAAATCGCATTATTAGCCTCAGTTAAGTTACAATTCAGTACCCTATCCTAAAGCTTGCTGTTAGGAGGGAATCTGCAGCTTGCAGTGAAAGCGCTTCCAGAGGGGAGTCTAATGAGGGCAAACATTTGACGGTAGCAGCTTCCCTGCGGGAGATAGTCTCTTTGCCAAAATCGCATTATTAGCCTCAGTTAAGTTACAATTCAGTACCCTATCCTAAAGCTTGCTGTTAGGAGGGAATCTGCAGCTTGCAGTGAAAGCGCTTCCAGAGGGGAGTCTAATGAGGGCAAACATTTGACGGTAGCAGCTTCCCTGCGGGAGATAGTCTCTTTGCCAAAATCGCATTATTAGGCGAAAGTAAGTTACAATTCTGTACCCTATCCTAAAGCTTGCTGTTAGGAGGGAATCTGCAGCTTGCAGTGAAAGCGCTTCCAGAGGGGAGTCTAATGAGGGCAAACATTTGATGGTAGCATCTTCCCTGCGGGAGATACTCTCTTTGCCATAATCGCCTTAGTAGCCGCAGGTAAGTTACAATTCAGTACACTGTCCTACAGCTTGCTGATAGGAGGGAATCTGCAGCTTGCAGTGAAAGCGCTTCCAGAGGGGAGTCTAATGAGGGCAAACATTTGACGGTAGCAGCTTCTCTGCGGGAGATACTCTCTTTGCCAAAATCGCATTATTAGGCGAAAGTAAGTTACAATTCAGTACCCTATCCTAAAGCTTGCTGTTAGGAGGGAATCTGCAGCTTGCAGTGAAAGCGCTTCCAGAGGGGAGTCTAATGAGGGCAAACATTTGATGGTAGCAGCTTCCCTGCGGGAGATACTCTCTTTGCCAAAATCGCATTATTAGGCGAAAGTAAGTTACAATTCAGTACCCTATCCTAAAGCTTGCTGTTAGGAGGGAATCTGCAGCTTGCAGTGAAAGCGCTTCCAGAGGGGAATCTAATGAGGGCAAACATTTGATGGTAGCAGCTTCCCTGCGGGAGATACTCTCTTTGCCAAAATCGCATTATTAGCCTCAGTTAAGTTACAATTCAGTACCCTATCCTAAAGCTTGCTGTTAGGAGGGAATCTGCAGCTTGCAGTGAAAGCGCTTCCAGAGGGGAGTCTAATGAGGGCAAACATTTGACGGTAGCAGCTTCCCTGCGGGAGATAGTCTCTTTGCCAAAATCGCATTATTAGCCTCAGTTAAGTTACAATTCAGTACCCTATCCTAAAGCTTGCTGTTAGGAGGGAATCTGCAGCTTGCAGTGAAAGCGCTTCCAGAGGGGAGTCTAATGAGGGCAAACATTTGACGGTAGCAGCTTCCCTGCGGGAGATACTCTCTTTGCCAAAATCGCATTATTAGGCGAAAGTAAGTTACAATTCTGTACCCTATCCTAAAGCTTGCTGTTAGGAGGGAATCTGCAGCTTGCAGTGAAAGCGCTTCCAGAGGGGAGTCTAATGAGGGCAAACATTTGATGGTAGCAGCTTCCCTGCGGGAGATACTCTCTTTGCCAAAATCGCATTATTAGGTGAAAGTAAGTTACAATTCAGTACCCTATCCTAAAGCTTGCTGTTAGGAGGGAATCTGCAGCTTGCAGTGAAAGCGCTTCCAGAGGGGAGTCTAAGGAGGGCAAACATTTGATAGTAGCATCTTCCCTGCGGGAGATACTCTCTTTGCCATAATCGCCTTAGTAGCCGCAGGTAAGTTACAATTCAGTACACTGTCCTACAGCTTGCTGTTAGGAGGGAATCTGCAGCTTGCAGTGAAAGCGCTTCCAGAGGGGATTCTAATGAGGGCAAACATTTGATGGTAGCAGCTTCCCTGCGGGAGATAGTCTCTTTGCCAAAATCGCATTATTAGGCGAAAGTAAGTTACAATTCAGGACCCTATCCTAAAGCTTGCTGTTAGGAGGGAATCTGCAGCTTGCAGTGAAAGCGCTTCCAGAGGGGAGTCTAATGAGGGCAAACATTTGATGGTAGCAGCTTCCTTGCGGGAGATACTCTCTTTGCCAAAATCGCATTATTAGGCGAAAGTAAGTTACAATTCAGTACCCTATCCTAAAGCTTGCTGTTAGGAGGGAATCTGCAGCTTGCAGTGAAAGCGCTTCCAGAGCGGAGTCTAATGAGGGCAAAGATTTGATGGTAGCAGCTTCCCTGCGGGAGATAGTCTCTTTGCCAAAATCGCATTATTAGGCGAAAGTTAGTTACAATTCAGTACCCTATCCTAAAGCTTGCTGTTAGGAGGGAATCTGCAGCTTGCAGAGAAAGCGCTTCCAGAGGGGAGTCTAATGAGGGGAAACATTTGATGGTAGCAGCTTTCCTGCGGGAGATACTCTCTTTGATAAAAACGCATTATTAGGCGAAAGTAAGATACAATTCAGTACCCTATCCTAAAGCTTGCTGTTAGGAGGGAATCTGCTGCTTGCAGTGAAAGCGCTTCCAGAGGGGAGTCTAATGAGGGCAAACATTTGATGGTAGCAGCTTCCCTGCGGGAGATAGTCTCTTTGCCAAAATCGCATTATTAGGCGAAAGTAAGTTACAATTCAGTACCCTATCCTAAAGCTTGCTGTTAGGAGGGAATCTGCAGATTGCAGTGAAAGCGCTTCCAGAGGGGAGTCTAATGAGGGCAAAGATTTGATGGTAGCAGCTTCCCTGCGGGAGATAGTCTCTTTTCCAAAATCACATTATTAGGCGAAAGTAAGTTACAATTCAGTACCCTATCTTAAAGCTTGCTGTTAGGAGGGAATCTGCAGCTTGAAGTGAATGCGCTTCCAGAGGGGAGTCTATCGAGGGCAAAGATTTGATGGTAGCAGCTTCCCTGCGGGAGATACTCTCTTTGCCAAAATCGCATTATTAGGCGAAAGTAAGTTACAATTCAGTACCCTATCCTAAAGCTTGCTGTTAGGAGGGAATCTGCAGCTTGCAGTGAAAGCGCTTCCAGAGGGGAGTCTAATGAGGGCAAACATTTGATGGTAGCAGCTTCCCTGCGGGAGATACTCTCTTTGCCAAAATCGCATTATTAGGCGAAAGTAAGTTACAATTCAGTACCCAATCCTAAAGCTTGCTGTTTGGAGGGAATCTGCAGCTTGCAGTGTAAGCGCTTCCAGAGGGGATTCTAATGAGGGCAAACATTTGATGGTAGCAGCTTCCCTGCGGGAGATAGTCTCTTTGCCATAATCGCATTATTAGCCTCAGTTAAGTTACAATTCAGTACCCTATCCTAAAGCTTGCTGTTAGGAGGGAATCTGCAGCTTGCAGTGAAAGCGCTTCCAGAGGGGAGTCTAATGAGGGCAAACATTTGAAGGTAGCAGCTTCCCTGCGGGAGATACTCTCTTTGCCATAATCGCCTTAGTAGCCGCAGTTAAGTTACAATTCAGTACACTGTCCTACAGCTTGCTGTTAGGAGGGAATCTGCAGCTTGCAGTGAAAGTGCTTCCAGAGGGGAGTCTAATGAGGGCAAACATTTGATGGTAGCAGCTTCTCTGCGGGAGATACTCTCTTTGCCAAAATCGCATTATTAGGCGAAAGTAAGTTACAATTCAGTACCCTATCCTAAAGCTTGCTGTTAGGAGGGAATCTGCAGCTTGCAGTGAAAGCGCTCCAGAGGGGAGTCTAATGAGGGCAAAGATTTGATGGTAGCAGCTTCCCTGCGGGAGATAGTCTCTTTGCCAAAATCGCATTATTAGGCGAAAGTAAGTTACAATTCAGTACCCTATCCTAAAGCTTGCTGTTAGGAGGGAATCTGCAGCTTGCAGTGAAAGCGCTTCCAGAGGGGAGTCTAATGAGGGCAAACATTTGATGGTAGCAGCTTCCCTGCGGGAGATACTCTCTTTGCCAAAATCGCATTATTAGGCGAAAGTAAGTTACAATTCAGTACCCAATCCTAAAGCTTGCTGTTAGGAGGGAATCTGCAGCTTGCAGTGAAAGCGCTTCCAGAGGGGATTCTAATGAGGGCAAACATTTGATGGTAGCAGCTTCCCTGCGGGAGATAGTCTCTTTGCCAAAATCGCATTATTAGCCTCAGTTAAGTTACAATTCAGTACCCTATCCTAAAGCTTGCTGTTAGGAGGGAATCTGCAGCTTGCAGTGAAAGCGCTTCCAGAGGGGAGTCTAAGGAGGGCAAACATTTGATAGTAGCATCTTCCCTGCGGGAGATACTCTCTTTGCCATAATCGCCTTAGTAGCCGCAGTTAAGTTACAATTCAGTACACTGTCCTACAGCTTGCTGTTAGGAGGGAATCTGCAGCTTGCAGTGAAAGTGCTTCCAGAGGGGAGTCTAATGAGGGGAAACATTTGATGGTAGCAGCTTCCCTGCGGGAGATAATCTCTTTGATTAAAACGCATTATTAGGCGAAAGTAAGATACAATTCAGTACCCTATCCTAAAGCTTGCTGTTAGGAGGGAATCTGCAGCTTGCAGTGAAAGCGCTTCCAGAGGGGAGTCTAATGAGGGCAAACATTTGATGGTAGCAGCTTCCCTGCGGGAGATACTCTCTTTGCCAAAATCGCATTATTAGGCGAAAGTAAGTTACAATTCAGTACCCTATCCTAAAGCTTGCTGTTAGGAGGGAATCTGCAGCTTGCAGTGAATGGGCTTCCAGAGGGGAGTCTATCGAGGGCAAAGATTTGATGGTAGCAGCTTCCCTGCGGGAGATAGTCTCTTTGCCAAAATCGCCTTATTAAGCGAAAGTAAGTTACAATTCAGTACCCTATCCTAAAGCTTGCTGTTAGGAGGGAATCTGCAGCTTGCAGTGAAAGCGCTTCCAGAGGGGAGTCTAATGAGGGCAAACATTTGATGGTAGCAGCTTCCCTGCGGGAGATACTCTCTTTGCCAAAATCGCATTATTAGGCGAAAGTAAGTTACAATTCAGTACCCTATCCTAAAGCTTGCTGTTAGGAGGGAATCTGCAGCTTGCAGTGAAAGCGCTTCCAGAGGGGAGTCCAACGAGGGCAAACATTTGATGGTAGCAGCTTCCCTGCGGGAGATAGTCTCTTTGCCAAAATCGCATTATTAGGCGAAAGTAAGTTACAATTCAGGACCCTATCCTAAAGCTTGCTGTTAGGAGGGAATCTGCAGCTTGCAGTGAAAGCGCTTCCAGAGGGGAGTCTAATGAGGGCAAACATTTGATGGTAGCAGCTTCCCTGCGGGAGATACTCTCTTTGCCAAAATCGCATTATTAGGCGAAAGTAAGTTACAATTCAGTACCCTATCCTAAAGCTTGCTGTTAGGAGGGAATCTGCAGCTTGCAGTGAAAGCGCTTCCAGAGGGGAGTCTAATGAGGGCAAACATTTGATGGTAGCAGCTTCCCTGCGGGAGATAGTCTCTTTTCCAAAATCGCATTATTAGGCGAAAGTAAGTTACAATTCAGTACCCTATCCTAAAGCTTGCTATTAGGAGGGAATCTGCAGCTTGCAGTGAAAGCGCTTCCAGAGGGGAGTCTAATGAGGGCAAACATTTGATGGTAGCAGCTTCCCTGCGGGAGATAGTCTCTTTGCCAAAATCGCATTATTAGGCGAAAGTAAGTTACACTTCAGTACCCTATCCTAAAGCTTGCTGTTAGGAGGGAATCTGCAGCTTGCAGTGAAAGCGCTTCCAGAGGGGAGTATAATGAGGGAAAATATTTGATTGTAGCAGCTTCCCTGCGGGAGACATTCTCTTTGATAAAATCGCCTTATTAGCCTCAGTTAAGTTACAATTAAGTACACTATCCTAAAGCTTGCTGTTAGGAGGGAATCTGCAGCTTGCAGTGAAAGCGCTTCCAGAGGGGAGTCTAATGAGGGCAAACATTTGAAGGTAGCAGCTTCCCTGCGGGAGATAGTCTCTTTGCCAAAATCGCATTATTAGGCGAAAGTAAGTTACAATTCTGTACCCTATCCTAAAGCTTGCTGTTAGGAGGGAATCTGAAGCTTGCAGTGAAAGCGCTTCCAGAGGGGAGTCTAATGAGGGCAAACATTTGATGGTAGCAGCTTCCCTGAGGGAGATACTCTCTTTGCCAAAATCGCATTATTAGGTGAAAGTAAGTTACAATTCAGTACCCAATCCTAAAGCTTGCTGTTAGGAGGGAATCTGCAGCTTGCAGTGAAAGCGCTTCCAGAGGGGAGTCTAATGAGGGGAAACATTTGATGGTAGCAGCTTCCCTGCGGGAGATAGTCTCTTTGCCAAAATCGCATTATTAGGCGAAAGTAAGTTACAATTCAGTACCCTATCCTAAAGCTTGCTGTTAGGAGGGAATCTGCAGCTTGCAGTGAAAGCGCTTCCAGAGGGGAGTCTAAGGAGGGCAAACATTTGATAGTAGCATCTTCCCTGCGGGAGATACTCTCTTTGCCATAATCGCCTTAGTAGCCGCAGTTAAGTTACAATTCAGTACACTGTCCTACAGCTTGCTGTTAGGAGGGAATCTGCAGCTTGCAGTGAAAGTGCTTCCAGAGGGGAGTCTAATGAGGGGAAACATTTGATGGTAGCAGCTTCCCTGCGGGAGATACTCTCTTTGATTAAAACGCATTATTAGGCGAAAGTAAGATACAATTCAGTACCCTATCCTAAAGCTTGCTGTTAGGAGGGAATCTGCAGCTTGCAGTGAAAGCGCTTCCAGAGGGGAGTCTAACGAGGGCAAACATTTGATGGTAGCAGCTTCCCTGCGGGAGATACTCTCTTTGCCAAAATCGCCTTATTAGGCGAAAGTAAGTTACAATTCAGTACCCTATCCTAAAGCTTGCTGTTAGGAGGGAATCTGCAGCTTGCAGTGAAAGCGCTTCCAGAGGGGAGTCTAATGAGGGCAAACATTTGATGGTAGCAGCTTCCCTGCGGGAGATAGTCTCTTTGCCAAAATCGCATTATTAGGCGAAAGTAAGTTACAATTCAGTACCCTATCCTAAAGCTTGCTGTTAGGAGGGAATCTGCAGCTTGCAGTGAAAGCGCTTCCAGAGGGGAGTCTAATGAGGGCAAACATTTGATGGTAGCAGCTTCCCTGCGGGAGATATTCTCTTTTCCAAAATCGCATTATTAGGCGAAAGTAAGTTACAATTCAGTACCCTATCCTAAAGCTTGCTATTAGGAGGGAATCTGCAGCTTGCAGTGAAAGCGCTTCCAGAGGGGAGTCTAATGAGGGCAAACATTTGATGGTAGCAGCTTCCCTGCGGGAGATAGTCTCTTTGCCAAAATCGCATTATTAGGCGAAAGTAAGTTACAATTCAGTACCCTATCCTAAAGCTTGCTGTTAGGAGGGAATCTGCAGCTTGCAGTGAAAGCGCTTCCAGAGGGGAGTATAATGAGGGAAAATATTTGATTGTAGCAGCTTCCCTGCGGGAGACATTCTCTTTGATAAAATCGCCTTATTAGCCTCAGTTAAGTTACAATTAAGTACACTATCCTAAAGCTTGCTGTTAGGAGGGAATCTGCAGCTTGCAGTGAAAGCGCTTCCAGAGGGGAGTCTAATGAGGGCAAACATTTGATGGTAGCAGCTTCCCTGCGGGAGATAGTCTCTTTGCCAAAATCGCTTTATTAGGCGAAAGTAAGTTACAATTCAGTACCCTATCCTAAAGCTTGCTGTTAGGAGGGAATCTGCAGCTTGCAGTGAAAGCGCTTCCAGAGGGGAGTCTAATGAGGGCAAAGATTTGATGGTAGCAGCTTCCCTGCGGGAGATACTCTCTTTGCCAAAATCGCATTATTAGGCGAAAGTAAGTTACAATTCAGTACCCTATCCTAAAGCTTGCTGTTAGGAGGGAATCTGCAGCTTGCAGTGAAAGCGCTTCCAGAGGGGAGTCTAATGAGGGCAAAGATTTGACGGTAGCAGCTTCCCTGCGGGAGATACTCTCTTTGCCAAAATCGCATTATTAGGCGAAAGTAAGTTACAATTCAGTACCCAATCCTAAAGCTTGCTGTTAGGAGGGAATCTGCAGCTTGCAGTGAAAGCGCTTCCAGAGGGGAGTCTAATGAGGGCAAACATTTGATGGTAGCAGCTTCACTGCGGGAGATAGTCTCTTTGCCAAAATCGCATTATTAGGCGAAAGTAAGTTACAATTCAGTACCCTATCCTAAAGCTTGCTGTTAGGAGGGAATCTGCAGCTTGCAGTGAAAGCGCTTCCAGAGGGGAGTCTAATGAGGGCAAACATTTGATGGTAGCAGCTTCCCTGCGGGAGATAGTCTCTTTTCCAAAATCGCATTATTAGGCGAAAGTAAGTTACAATTCAGTACCCTATCCTAAAGCTTGCTGTTAGGAGGGAATCTGCAGCTTGCAGTGAAAGCGCTTCCAGAGGGGAGTCTAATGAGGGCAAAGATTTGATGGTAGCAGCTTCCCTGCGGGAGATACTCTCTTTGCCAAAATCGCATTATTAGGCGAAAGTAAGTTACAATTCAGTACCCAATCCTAAAGCTTGCTGTTAGGAGGGAATCTGCAGCTTGCAGTGAAAGCGCTTCCAGAGGGGAGTCTAATGAGGGCAAACATTTGATGGTAGCAGCTTCCCTGCGGGAGATAGTCTCTTTGCCAAATTCGCATTATTAGCCTCCGTTAAGTTACAATTCAGTACCCTATCCTAAAGCTTGCTGTTAGGAGGGAATCTGCAGCTTGCAGTGAAAGCGCTTCCAGAGGGGAGTCTAATGAGGGCAAACATTTGAAGGTAGCAGCTTCCCTGCGGGAGATAGTCTCTTTGTCAAAATCGCATTATTAGGCGAAAGTAAGTTACAATTCTGTACCCTATCCTAAAGCTTGCTGTTAGGAGGGAATCTGAAGCTTGCAGTGAAAGCGCTTCCAGAGGGGAGTCTAATGAGGGCAAACATTTGATGGTAGCAGCTTCCCTGAGGGAGATACTCTCTTTGCCAAAATCGCATTATTAGGTGAAAGTAAGTTACAATTCAGTACCCAATCCTAAAGCTTGCTGTTAGGAGGGAATCTGCAGGTGGCAGTGAAAGCGCTTCCAGAGGGGAGTCTAATGAGGGGAAACATTTGACGGTAGCAGCTTCCCTGCGGGAGATAGTCTCTTTGCCAAAATCGCATTATTAGGCGAAAGTAAGTTACAATTCAGTACCCTATCCTAAAGCTTGCTGTTAGGAGGGAATCTGCAGCTTGCAGTGAAAGCGCTTCCAGAGGGGAGTCTAAGGAGGGCAAACATTTGATAGTAGCATCTTCCCTGCGGGAGATACTCTCTTTGCCATAATCGCCTTAGTAGCCGCAGTTAAGTTACAATTCAGTACACTGTCCTACAGCTTGCTGTTAGGAGGGAATCTGCAGCTTGCAGTGAAAGTGCTTCCAGAGGGGAGTCTAATGAGGGGAAACATTTGATGGTAGCAGCTTCCCTGCGGGAGATACTCTCTTTGATTAAAACGCATTATTAGGCGAAAGTAAGATACAATTCAGTACCCTATCCTAAAGCTTGCTGTTAGGAGGGAATCTGCAGCTTGCAGTGAAAGCGCTTCCACAGGGGAGTCTAACGAGGGCAAACATTTGATGGTAGCAGCTTCCCTGCGGGAGATACTCTCTTTGCCAAAATCGCATTATTAGGCGAAAGTAAGTTACAATTCAGTACCCTATCCTAAAGCTTGCTGTTAGGAGGGAATCTGCAGCTTGAAGTGAATGCGCTTCCAGAGGGGAGTCTATCGAGGGAAAATATTTGATTGTAGCAGCTTCCCTGCGGGAGACATTCTCTTCGATAAAATCGCCTTATTAGCCTCAGTTAAGTTACAATTAAGTACACTATCCTAAAGCTTGCTGTTAGGAGGGAATCTGCAGCTTGCAGTGAAAGCGCTTCCAGAGGGGAGTCTAATGAGGGCAAACATTTGAAGGTAGCAGCTTCCCTGCGGGAGATAGTCTCTTTGCCAAAATCGCATTATTAGGCGAAAGTAAGTTACAATTCAGTACCCTATCCTAAAGCTTGCTGTTAGGAGGGAATCTGAAGCTTGCAGTGAAAGCGCTTCCAGAGGGGAGTCTAATGAGGGCAAACATTTGATGGTAGCAGCTTCCCTGAGGGAGATACTCTCTTTGCCAAAATCGCATTATTAGGTGAAAGTAAGTTACAATTCAGTACCCAATCCTAAAGCTTGCTGTTAGGAGGGAATCTGCAGCTTGCAGTGAAAGCGCTTCCAGAGGGGAGTCTAATGAGGGCAAACATTTGAAGGTAGCAGCTTCCCTGCGGGAGATAGTCTCTTTGCCAAAATCGCATTATTAGGCGAAAGTAAGTTACAATTCTGTACCCTATCCTAAAGCTTGCTGTTAGGAGGGAATCTGAAGCTTGCAGTGAAAGCGCTTCCAGAGGGGAGTCTAAGGAGGGCAAACATTTGATAGTAGCATCTTCCCTGCGGGAGATACTCTCTTTGCCATAATCGCCTTAGTAGCCGCAGTTAAGTTACAATTCAGTACACTGTCCTACAGCTTGCTGTTAGGAGGGAATCTGCAGCTTGCAGTGAAAGCGCTTCCAGAGGGGAGTCTAATGAGGGCAAACATTTGATGGTAGCAGCTTCCCTGCGGGAGATACTCTCTTTGCCAAAATCGCATTATTAGGCGAAAGTAAGTTACAATTCAGTACCCTATCCTAAAGCTTGCTGTTAGGAGGGAATCTGCAGCTTGCAGTGAAAGCGCTTCCAGAGGGGAGTCTAATGAGGGCAAACATTTGATGGTAGCAGCTTCCCTGCGGGAGATACTCTCTTTGCCAAAATCGCCTTATTAGGCGAAAGTAAGTTACAATTCAGTACCCTATCCTAAAGCTTGCTGTTAGGAGGGAATCTGCAGCTTGCAGTGAAAGCGCTTCCAGAGGGGAGTCTAATGAGGGCAAACATTTGATGGTAGCAGCTTCCCTGCGGGAGATACTCTCTTTGATAAAAACGCATTATTAGGCGAAAGTAAGATACAATTCAGTACCCTATCCTAAAGCTTGCTGTTAGGAGGGAATCTGCAGCTTGCAGTGAAAGCGCTTCCAGAGGGGAGTGTAACGAGGGCAAAGATTTGATGGTAGCAGCTTCCCTGCGGGAGATACTCTCTTTGCCAAAATCGCATTATTAGGCGAAAGTAAGTTACAATTCAGTACCCTATCCTAAAGCTTGCTGTTAGGAGGGAATCTGCAGCTTGCAGTGAAAGCGCTTCCAGAGGGGAGTCTAATGAGGGCAAAGATTTGATGGTAGCAGCTTCCCTGCGGGAGATAGTCTCTTTGCCAAAATCGCATTATTAGGCGAAAGTAAGTTACAATTCAGTACCCTATCCTAAAGCTTGCTGTTAGGAGGGAATCTGCAGCTTGCAGTGAAAGCGCTTCCAGAGGGGAGTCTAATGAGGGCAAACATTTGATGATAGCAGCTTCCCTGCGGGAGATATTCTCTTGGCCATATTCGCCTTTGTAGCTGCAGTTAAGTTACAATTCAGTACACTGTCCTACAGCTTGCTGTTAGGAGGGAATCTGCAGCTTGCAGTGAAAGCGCTTCCAGAGGGGAGTCTAATGAGGGCAAACATTTGATGGTAGCAGCTTCCCTGCGGGAGATACTCTCTTTGCCAAAATCGCATTATTAGGCGAAAGTAAGTTACAATTCAGTACCCTATCCTAAAGCTTGCTGTTAGGAGGGAATCTGCAGCTTGCAGTGAAAGCGCTTCCAGAGGGGAGTGTAACGAGGTCAAAGATTTGATGGTAGCAGCTTCCCTGCGGGAGATACTCTCTTTGCCAATATCGCATTATTAGGCGAAAGTAAGTTACAATTCAGTACCCTATCCTAAATCTTGCTGTTAGGAGGGAATCTGCAGCTTGCAGTGAAAGCGCTTCCAGAGGGGAGTCTAATGAGGGCAAACATTTGATGGTAGCAGCTTCCCTGCGGGAGATAGTCTCTTTGCCAAAATCTCATTATTAGGTGAAAGTAAGTTACAATTCAGTACCCTATCCTAAAGCTTGCTGTTAGGAGGGAATCTGCAGCTTGCAGTGAAAGCGCTTCCAGAGGGGAGTCTAATGAGGGCAAACATTTGATGGTAGCAGCTTCCCTGCGGGAGATAGTCTCTTTGCCAAAATCGAATTATTAGGCGAAAGTAAGTTACAATTCAGTACCCTATCCTAAAGCTTGCTGTTAGGAGGGAATCTGCAGCTTGCAGTGAAAGCGCTTCCAGAGGGGAGTCTAATGAGGGCAAACATTTGATGGTAGCAGCTTCCCTGCGGGAGATACTCTCTTCGCCAAAATCGCATTATTAGGCGAAAGTAAGTTACAATTCAGTACCCTATCCTAAAGCTTGCTGTTAGGAGGGAATCTGCAGCTTGCAGTGAAAGCGCTTCCAGAGGGGAGTCTAATGAGGGCAAACATTTGATGGTAGCAGCTTCCCTGCGGGAGATACTCTCTTTGATAAAACGCCTTATTAGGCGAAAGTAAGATACAATTCAGTACCCTATCCTAAAGCTTGCTGTTAGGAGGGAATCTGCAGCTTGCAGAGAAAGCGCTCCCAGAGGGGAGTCTAATGAGGGCAAACATTTGATGGTAGCAGCTTTCCTGCGGGAGATACTCTCTTTGATAAGAACGCATTATTAGGCGAAAGTAAGATACAATTCAGTACCCTATCCTAAAGCTTGCTGTTAGGAGGGAATCTGCAGCTTGCAGTGAAAGCGCTTCCAGAGGGGAGTCTAATGAGGGCAAACATTTGATGATAGCAGCTTCCCTGCGGGAGATATTCTCTTTGCCATATTCGCCTTTGTAGCTGCAGTTAAGTTACAATTCAGTACACTGTCCTACAGCTTGCTGTTAGGAGGGAATCTGCAGCTTGCAGTGAAAGCGCTTCCAGAGGGGAGTCTAATGAGGGCAAAGATTTGATGGTAGCAGCTTCCCTGCGGGAGATACTCTCTTTGCCAATATCGCATTATTAGGCGAAAGTAAGTTACAATTCAGTACCCTATCCTAAAGCTTGCTGTTAGGAGGGAATCTGCAGCTTGCAGTGAAAGCGCTTCCAGAGGGGAGTCTAATGAGGGCAAACATTTGATGGTAGCAGCTTCCCTGCGGGAGATACTCTCTTTGCCAAAATCGCCTTATTAGGCGAAAGTAAGTTACAATTCAGTACCCTATCCTAAAGCTTGCTGTTAGGAGGGAATCTGCAGCTTGCAGTGAAAGCGCTTCCAGAGGGGAGTCTAATGAGGGCAAACATTTGATGGTAGCAGCTTCCCTGCGGGAGATAGTCTCTTTGCCAAAATCTCATTATTAGGTGAAAGTAAGTTACAATTCAGTACCCTATCCTAAAGCTTGCTGTTAGGAGGGAATCTGCAGCTTGCAGTGAAAGCGCTTCCAGAGGGGAGTCTAATGAGGGCAAACATTTGATGGTAGCAGCTTCCCTGCGGGAGATACTCTCTTCGCCAAAATCGCATTATTAGGCGAAAGTAAGTTACAATTCAGTACCCTATCCTAAAGCTTGCTGTTAGGAGGGAATCTGCAGCTTGCAGTGAAAGCGCTTCCAGAGGGGAGTCTAATGAGGGCAAACATTTGATGGTAGCAGCTTCCCTGCGGGAGATACTCTCTTTGATAAAAACGCATTATTAGGCGAAAGTAAGATACAATTCAGTACCCTATCCTAAAGCTTGCTGTTAGGAGGGAATCTGCAGCTTGCAGAGAAAGCGCTCCCAGAGGGGAGTCTAATGAGGGCAAACATTTGATGGTAGCAGCTTCCCTGAGGGAGATAGTCTCTTCGCCAAAATCGAATTATTAGGCGAAAGTAAGTTACAATTCAGTACCCTATCCTAAAGCTTGCTGTTAGGAGGGAATCTGCAGCTTGCAGTGAAAGCGCTTCCAGAGGGGAGTCTAATGAGGGCAAACATTTGATGGTAGCAGCTTCCCTGCGGGAGATACTCTCTTCGCCAAAATCGCATTATTAGGCGAAAGTAAGTTACAATTCAGTACCCTATCCTAAAGCTTGCTGTTAGGAGGGAATCTGCAGCTTGCAGTGAAAGCGCTTCCAGAGGGGAGTCTAATGAGGGCAAACATTTGATGGTAGCAGCTTCCCTGCGGGAGATACTCTCTTTGATAAAAACGCATTATTAGGCGAAAGTAAGATACAATTCAGTACCCTATCCTAAAGCTTGCTGTTAGGAGGGAATCTGCAGCTTGCAGAGAAAGCGCTTCCAGAGGGGAGTCTAATGAGGGGAAACATTTGATGGTAGCAGCTTCCCTGCGGGAGATACTCTCTTTGATAAAAACGCATTATTAGGCGAAAGTAAGATACAATTCAGTACCCTATCCTAAAGCTTGCTGTTAGGAGGGAATCTGCAGCTTGCAGTGAAAGCGCTTCCAGAGGGGAGTGTAACGAGGGCAAAGATTTGATGGTAGCAGCTTCCCTGCGGGAGATACTCTCTTTGCCAAAATCGCATTATTAGGCGAAAGTAAGTTACAATTCAGTACCCTATCCTAAAGCTTGCTGTTAGGAGGGAATCTGCAGCTTGCAGTGAAAGCGCTTCCAGAGGGGAGTCTAATGAGGGCAAACATTTGATGGTAGCAGCTTCCCTGCGGGAGATAGTCTCTTTGCCAAAATCGCATTATTAGGCGAAAGTAAGTTACAATTCAGTACCCTATCCTAAAGCTTGCTGTTAGGAGGGAATCTGCAGCTTGCAGTGAAAGCGCTTCCAGAGGGGAGTCTAATGAGGGCAAACATTTGATGATAGCAGCTTCCCTGCGGGAGATATTCTCTTGGCCATATTCGCCTTTGTAGCTGCAGTTAAGTTACAATTCAGTACACTGTCCTACAGCTTGCTGTTAGGAGGGAATCTGCAGCTTGCAGTGAAAGCGCTTCCAGAGGGGAGTCTAATGAGGGCAAACATTTGATGGTAGCAGCTTCCCTGCGGGAGATACTCTCTTTGCCAAAATCGCATTATTAGGCGAAAGTAAGTTACAATTCAGTACCCTATCCTAAAGCTTGCTGTTAGGAGGGAATCTGCAGCTTGCAGTGAAAGCGCTTCCAGAGGGGAGTGTAACGAGGTCAAAGATTTGATGGTAGCAGCTTCCCTGCGGGAGATACTCTCTTTGCCAATATCGCATTATTAGGCGAAAGTAAGTTACAATTCAGTACCCTATCCTAAAGCTTGCTGTTAGGAGGGAATCTGCAGCTTGCAGTGAAAGCGCTTCCAGAGGGGAGTCTAATGAGGGCAAACATTTGATGGTAGCAGCTTCCCTGCGGGAGATAGTCTCTTTGCCAAAATCTCATTATTAGGTGAAAGTAAGTTACAATTCAGTACCCTATCCTAAAGCTTGCTGTTAGGAGGGAATCTGCAGCTTGCAGTGAAAGCGCTTCCAGAGGGGAGTCTAATGAGGGCAAACATTTGATGGTAGCAGCTTCCCTGCGGGAGATAGTCTCTTTGCCAAAATCGAATTATTAGGCGAAAGTAAGTTACAATTCAGTACCCTATCCTAAAGCTTGCTGTTAGGAGGGAATCTGCAGCTTGCAGTGAAAGCGCTTCCAGAGGGGAGTCTAATGAGGGCAAACATTTGATGGTAGCAGCTTCCCTGCGGGAGATACTCCCTTCGCCAAAATCGCATTATTAGGCGAAAGTAAGTTACAATTCAGTACCCTATCCTAAAGCTTGCTGTTAGGAGGGAATCTGCAGCTTGCAGTGAAAGCGCTTCCAGAGGGGAGTCTAATGAGGGCAAACATTTGATGGTAGCAGCTTCCCTGCGGGAATACTCTCTTTGATAAAACGCCTTATTAGGCGAAAGTAAGATACAATTCAGTACCCTATCCTAAAGCTTGCTGTTAGGAGGGAATCTGCAGCTTGCAGAGAAAGCGCTCCCAGAGGGGAGTCTAATGAGGGCAAACATTTGATGGTAGCAGCTTTCCTGCGGGAGATACTCTCTTTGATAAGAACGCATTATTAGGCGAAAGTAAGATACAATTCAGTACCCTATCCTAAAGCTTGCTGTTAGGAGGGAATCTGCAGCTTGCAGTGAAAGCGCTTCCAGAGGGGAGTCTAATGAGGGCAAACATTTGATGATAGCAGCTTCCCTGCGGGAGATATTCTCTTTGCCAAATTCGCCTTTGTAGCTGCAGTTAAGTTACAATTCAGTACACTGTCCTACAGCTTGCTGTTAGGAGGGAATCTGCAGCTTGCAGTGAAAGCGCTTCCAGAGGGGAGTCTAATGAGGGCAAACATTTGATGGTAGCAGCTTCCCTGCGGAGATACTCTCTTTGCCAAAATCGCCTTATTAGGCGAAAGTAAGTTACAATTCAGTACCCTATCCTAAAGCTTGCTGTTAGGAGGGAATCTGCAGCTTGCAGTGAAAGCGCTTCCAGAGGGGAGTCTAATGAGGGCAAACATTTGATGGTAGCAGCTTCCCTGCGGGAGATAGTCTCTTTGCCAAAATCTCATTATTAGGTGAAAGTAAGTTACAATTCAGTACCCTATCCTAAAGCTTGCTGTTAGGAGGGAATCTGCAGCTTGCAGTGAAAGCGCTTCCAGAGGGGAGTCTAATGAGGGCAAACATTTGATGTAGCAGCTTCCCTGCGGGAGATACTCTCTTCGCCAAAATCGCATTATTAGGCGAAAGTAAGTTACAATTCAGTACCCTATCCTAAAGCTTGCTGTTAGGAGGGAATCTGCAGCTTGCAGTGAAAGCGCTTCCAGAGGGGAGTCTAATGAGGGCAAACATTTGATGGTAGCAGCTTCCCTGCGGGAGATACTCTCTTTGATAAAAACGCATTATTAGGCGAAAGT
>NW_027207093.1:0-47000 GCF_032191515.1 Phaenicophaeus curvirostris
CATACTTCTGAGCCCAAACCCTGCATGGGCAGGGCAGTTCCAGCCTGTATCTGTTGGGGTCTAGTCTGTCTAGTCACCGTGCCGCGTCTGAAATTTTCTGCAGGTCTTGATGTCCTCTTTTGTGGTCAAGGCACGCCGGGCTTTTGCTGCGGCCTTGCAGCCCACCTCGCCATCCGGAAGAGGTACTCTTCCGTTTTCTTGGATCCCTGTTTTGGGACTCGTTCCGCGCATCCTCTGCATCTTTAGGCCTTTAAAAGGGGCTTCTTGCCCGTCCATCTAGCCAGCTGCGGCCACATCTCTTTGGAAACCTGCACGGTTCATGGCTTTTCCAGGGCTGCCGTAGGTTCTCCCTCGGAGCCCTGTCCATTGCCTTGCCCATTGGCAGGGGTGGTCCCGGAGTCCTCTTTGTCGCTGTGAGTCTTCTTTTGTCCCGGTTCGCGACGTTGGTCTTGTGTGCTGGTGTTCTGTGTGTATTTGTGTCTGGTTGGAGCTGCTCTGCCTGGTGCGTAGAGGAATTGCTAAGAGTCAGCCGAGGTAGAGTGGCCTGATTGCGGGCTTAAGGTTTTGACGAGACTAGACGTTGCAGTCTAGGGGCGTCCATTACTTTGCAGTCTTGGGGCATCCATTACTTTGCAGAAGTAGCAGCCCTTGGTGTGGCGGGTGAGGAGGGTAGTTTCTGCTACTCTCTGGAGCCACGGAGGGGACGACCACAACTGCGTGGGAGAAGGCAGTGGGAGCGGTGGCGAAGGGGTTTGTACGTGAAGGGAGCGGCAATTCATGTTTGGGTTTGGTTGTGGACTAGCTTAGCGTGGCTGTAAGGCCCAGTAGAGGCGGCCTCAGTAAAAGCAAGCGAGAGGCTTGGATTTCTTAGGGCGTTGCTGAGCGTCAGGGTGATGTCTTTGCTGTTGTGTTTTTCAGAGGAAGAGGCCGGACCTGTGCGCCGAGAGGCACGGACGGAGATGCGTGCGGGCGAGCGCCCTAGCGAGGTGGGTCTGCTGCGGTGTCGGTGGGAAGATGTGGCCGGGGGCTGTGCGACTAGATAATGGGTTTTGGTTTTGCTTTGAAGGTACGGGGCCGTGGGCAAAGCAGTAGAGTGGCAGAGGAGCTGGCTTGGATGGAGAGAGCAACGGTGAGTTGCGTGGAGCAGCAGTTGTTGTTCATGTGTCCTCGAGTCCGTGAAGGTACAGCCGTCCTTGACTGCTTGTGGATTCCAGGTGGAGCGCGTCCTCGACGTGTCAGCCCAAGGTGATGGAGGTTCGGTGGCCGAGCGGTGAAGGTAACGTAGCGGGAGATGGGATTCGCTGGGAGCTGCCTTTCTATTTGGGTTGTGTCTAAGCAGGTGTCTTCTTGCAGGTTCAGCCTGCGGTGTCAGAGGGGCCCAGCTTGGTGTCAGCAAACGGCGTGAGAAGGTGAGGTGGTTGTCCGAGGTGGTGTCTAAGAGCCAAGTGCTATGTAGCAACTCAGCTGAGCGTTTTTGGTTTTGGCAGGTGCTGTTCGGGGAGCGTCTGGAAGAGGGTGAGCGCCTGAGGGGAGACTGGGTCGTCGTGAGGAGGAGCGTGGGAGTGTAGATTTCTCATGGTCACAAAAGGAGATTTTGGTCTTGGAACTGCAGGTGCCCCAGGCCGCGTCAGCTGCCGGTTCTGACGTTTGAGCGAGCAAGGGGCAGGTGAGCAGAATGCCCGTGTGGTTTTGCAATGGGTGACGGGGTGTAGTAGGAGATGTTGGCGGCGAGCGGTGTGGTGCCGACCGCTGGCACTGTGTTTTCTTCTTTGTTTTTTTCTTGCAGATGCTGAAGAGGAACCCCGTGACTGCAGGATTATTACCGTTAGCCGCTGTGATTTGAGCTGCTTTGGCCCAGGACAGCTTGAGTCGTGGCCCTCTGAAAGCTAAGTTGAGGGAGCAGAGGTGGGAAGCGGGAGGCGGGTTGGGGCTAGCAGGGAGGGGTTTTGAAGGTAGCCTAGGCTGTGCAGGGAGAGTCATCTTTGGGCCGGTGAAGGCAGAGGGGCGTACTTCTGAGCCCAAACCCTGCATGGGCAGGGCAGTTCCAGCCTGTATCTGTTGGGGTCTAGTCTGTCTAGTCACCGTGCCGCGTCTGAAATTTTCTGCAGGTCTTGATGTCCTCTTTTGTGGTCAAGGCACGCCGGGCTTTTGCTGCGGCCTTGCAGCCCGCCTCGCCATCCGGAAGAGGTACTCTTCCGTTTTCTTGGATCCCTGTTTTGGGACTCGTTCCGCGCATCCTCTGCATCTTTAGGCCTTTAAAAGGGGCTTCTTGCCCGTCCATCTAGCCAGCTGCGGCCACATCTCTTTGGAAACCTGCACGGTTCATGGCTTTTCCAGGGCTGCCGTAGGTTCTCCCTCGGAGCCCTGTCCATTGCCTTGCCCATTGGCAGGGGTGGTCCCGGAGTCCTCTTTGTCGCTGTGAGTCTTCTTTTGTCCCGGTTCGCGACGTTGGTCTTGTGTGCTGGTGTTCTGTGTGTATTTGTGTCTGGTTGGAGCTGCTCTGCCTGGTGCGTAGAGGAATTGCTAAGAGTCAGCCGAGGTAGAGTGGCCTGATTGCGGGCTTAAGGTTTTGACGAGACTGGACGTTGCAGTCTAGGGGCGTCCATTACTTTGCAGTCTTGGGGCATCCATTACTTTGCAGAAGTAGCAGCCCTTGGTGTGGCGGGTGAGGAGGGTAGTTTCTGCTACTCTCTGGAGCCACGGAGGGGACGACCAAAACTGCGTGGGAGAAGGCAGTGGGAGCGGTGGCTAAGGGGTTTGTACGTGAAGGGAGCGGCAATTCATGTTTGGGTTTGGTTGTGGACTAGCTTAGCGTGGCTGTAAGGCCCAGTAGAGGCGGCCTCAGTAAAAGCAAGCGAGAGGCTTGGATTTCTTAGGGCGTTGCTGAGCGTCAGGGTGATGTCTTTGCTGTTGTGTTTTTCAGAGGAAGAGGCCGGACCTGTGCGCCGAGAGGCACGGACGGAGATGCGTGCGGGCGAGCGCCCTAGCGAGGTGGGTCTGCTGCGGTGTCGGTGGGAAGATGTGGCCGGGGGCTGTGCGACTAGATAATGGGTTTTGGTTTTGCTTTGAAGGTACGGGGCCGTGGGCAAAGCAGTAGAGTGGCAGAGGAGCTGGCTTGGATGGAGAGAGCAACGGTGAGTTGCGTGGAGCAGCAGTTGTTGTTCATGTGTCCTCGAGTCCGTGAAGGTACAGCCGTCCTTGACTGCTTGTGGATTCCAGGTGGAGCGCGTCCTCGACGTGTCAGCCCAAGGTGATGGAGGTTCGGTGGCCGAGCGGTGAAGGTAACGTAGCGGGAGATGGGATTCGCTGGGAGCTGCCTGTCTATTTGGGTTGTGTCTAAGCAGGTGTCTTCTTGCAGGTTCAGCCTGCGGTGTCAGAGGGGCCCAGCTTGGTGTCAGCAAACGGCGTGAGAAGGTGAGGTGGTTGTCCGAGGTGGTGTCTAAGAGCCAAGTGCTATGTGGCAACTCAGCTGAGCGTTTTTGGTTTTGGCAGGTGCTGTTCGGGGAGCGTCTGGAAGAGGGTGAGCGCCTGAGGGGAGACTGGGTCGTCGTGAGGAGGAGCGTGGGAGTGTAGATTTCTCATGGTCACAAAAGGAGATTTTGGTCTTGGAACTGCAGGTGCCCCAGGCCGTGTCAGCTGCCGGTTCTGACGTTTGAGCGAGCAAGGGGCAGGTGAGCAGAATGCCCGTGTGGTTTTGCGATGGGTGATGGGGCGTAGTAGAAGATGTTGGCGGTGTGGTGCCGACGGCTGGCACTGTGTTTTCCTCTTTGTTTTTTTCTTGCAGATGCTGAAGAGGAACCCCGTGACTGCAGGATTATTACCGTTAGCCGCTGTGATTTGAGCTGCTTTGGCCCAGGACAGCTTGAGTCGTGGCCCTCTGAAAGCTAAGTTGAGGGAGCAGAGGTGGGAAGCGGGAGGCGGGTTGGGGCTAGCAGGGAGGGGTTTTGAGGGTAGCCTAGGCTGTGCAGGGAGAGTCGTCTTTGGGCCGGTGAAGGCAGAGGGGCGTACTTCTGAGCCCAAACCCTGCATGGGCAGGGCAGTTCCAGCCTGTATCTGTTGGGGTCTAGTCTGTCTAGTCACCGTGCCGCGTCTGAAATTTTCTGCAGGTCTTGATGTCCTCTTTTGTGGTCAAGGCACGCCGGGCTTTTGCTGCGGCCTTGCAGCCCGCCTCGCCATCCGGAAGAGGTACTCTTCCGTTTTCTTGGATCCCTGTTTTGGGACTCGTTCCGCGCATCCTCTGCATCTTTAGGCCTTTAAAAGGGGCTTCTTGCCCGTCCATCTAGCCAGTTGCGGCCACATCTCTTTGGAACCCTGCACGGTTCATGGCTTTTCCAGGGCTGCCGTAGGTTCTCCCTCGGAGCCCTGTCCATTGCCTTGCCCATTGGCAGGGGTGGTCCCGGAGTCCTCTTTGTCGCTGTGAGTCTTCTTTTGTCCCAGTTCGCGACGTTGGTCTTGTGTGCTGGTGTTCTGTGTGTATTTGTGTCTGGTTGGAGCTGCTCTGCCTGGTGCGTAGAGGAACTGCTAAGAGTCAGCCGAGGTAGAGTGGCCTGATTGCAGGCTTAAGGTTTTGACGAGACTAGACGTTGCAGTCTAGGGGCGTCCATTACTTTGCAGTCCTGGGGCGTCCATTACTTTGCAGAAGTAGCAGCCCTTGGTGTGGCGGGTGAGGAGGGTAGTTTCTGCTACTGTCTGGAGCCACGGAGGGGACGACCAAATCTGCGTGGGAGAAGGCAGTGGGAGCGGTGGCTAAGGGGTTTGTACGTGAAGGGAGCGGCAATTCATGTTTGGGTTTGGTTGTGGACTAGCTTAGCGTGGCTGTAAGACCCAGTAGAGGCGGCCTCAGTAAAAGCAAGCGAGAGGCTTGGATTTCTTAGGGCGTTGCTGAGCGTCAGGGTGATGTCTTTGCTGTTGTGTTTTTCAGAGGTAGAGGCCGGACCTGTGCGCCGAGAGGCACGGACGGAGATGCGTGCGGGCGAGCGCCCTAGCGAGGTGGGTCTGCTGCGGTGTCGGTGGGAAGATGTGGCCGGGGGCTGTGCGACTAGATAATGGGTTTTGGTTTTGCTTTGAAGGTACGGGGCCGTGGGCAAAGCAGTAGAGTGGCAGAGGAGCTGGCTTGGATGGAGAGAGCAACGGTGAGTTGCGTGGAGCAGCAGTTGTTGTTCATGTGTCCTCGAGTCCGTGAAGGTACAGCCGTCCTTGACTGCTTGTGGATTCCAGGTGGAGCGCGTCCCCGACGTGTCAGCCCAAGGTGATGGAGGTTCGGTGGCCGAGCGGTGAAGGTAACGTAGCGGGAGATGGGATTCGCTGGGAGCTGCCTGTCTATTTGGGTTGTGTCTAAGCAGGTGTCTTCTTGCAGGTTCAGCCTGCGGCGTCAGAGGGGCCCAGCTTGGTGTCAGCAAACGGCGTGAGAAGGTGAGGTGGTTGTCCGAGGTGGTGTCTAAGAGCCAAGTGCTATGTAGCAACTCAGCTGAGCGTTTTTGGTTTTGGCAGGTGCTGTTCGGGGAGCGTCTGGAAGATGGTGAGCGCCTGAGGGGAGACTGGGTCGTCGTGAGGAGGAGCGTGGGAATGTAGATTTCTCATGGTCACAAAAGGAGATTTTGGTCTTGGAACTGCAGGTGCCCCAGGCCGTGTCAGCTGCCGGTTCTGACGTTTGAGCGAGCAAGGGGCAGGTGAGCAGAATGCCCGTGTGGTTTTGCGATGGGTGACGGGGCGTAGTAGAAGATGTTGGCGGTGTGGTGCTGACGGCTGGCACTGTGTTTTCCTCTTTGTTTTTTTCTTGCAGATGCTGAAGAGGAACCCCGTGACTGCAGGATTATTACCGTTAGCCGCTGTGATTTGAGCTGCTTTGGCCCAGGACAGCTTGAGTCGTGGCCCTCTGAAAGCTAAGTTGAGGGAGCAGAGGTGGGAAGCGGGAGGCGGGTTGGGGCTAGCAGGGAGGGGTTTTGAGGGTAGCCTAGGCTGTGCAGGGAGAGTCGTCTTTGGGCCGGTGAAGGCAGAGGGGCGTACTTCTGAGCCCAAACCCTGCATGGGCAGGGCAGTTCCAGCCTGTATCTGTTGGGGTCTAGTCTGTCTAGTCACCGTGCCGCGTCTGAAATTTTCTGCAGGTCTTGATGTCCTCTTTTGTGGTCAAGGCACGCCGGGCTTTTGCTGCGGCCTTGCAGCCCGCCTCGCCATCCGGAAGAGGTACTCTTCCGTTTTCTTGGATCCCTGTTGTGGGACTCGTTCCGCACATCCTCTGCATCTTTAGGCCTTTAAAAGGGGCTTCTTGCCCGTCCATCTAGCCAGTTGCGGCCACATCTCTTTGGAACCCTGCACGGTTCATGGCTTTTCCAGGGCTGCCGTAGGTTCTCCCTCGGAGCCCTGTCCATTGCCTTGCCCATTGGCAGGGGTGGTCCCGGAGTCCTCTTTGTCGCTGTGAGTCTTCTTTTGTCCCGGTTCACGACGTTGGTCTTGTGTGCTGGTGTTCTGTGTGTATTTGTGTCTGGTTGGAGCTGCTCTGCCTGGTGCGTAGAGGAATTGCTAAGAGTCAGCCGAGGTAGAGTGGCCTGATTGCGGGCTTAAGGTTTTGATGAGACTAGATGTTGCAGTCTAGGGGCGTCCATTACTTTGCAGTCTTGGGGCGTCCATTACTTTGCAGTCTTGGGGCGTCCATTACTTTGCAGTCTTGGGGTGTCCATTACTTTGCAGAAGTAGCAGCCCTTGGTGTGGCGGGTGAGGAGGGTAGTTTCTGCTACTCTCTGGAGCCACGGAGGGGACGACCAAAACTGCGTGGGAGAAGGCAGTGGGAGCGGTGGCGAAGGGTTTTGTACATGAAGGGAGCGGCAATTCATGTTTGGGTTTGGTTGTGGACTAGCTTAGCGTGGCTGTAAGGCCCAGTAGAGGCGGCCTCAGTAAAAGCAAGCGAGAGGCTTGGATTTCTTAGGGCGTTGCTGAGCGTCAGGGTGATGTCTTTGCTGTTGTGTTTTTCAGAGGTAGAGGCCGGACCTGTGCGCCGAGAGGCACGGACGGAGATGCGTGCGGGCGAGCGCCCTAGCGAGGTGGGTCTGCTGCGGTGTCGGTGGGAAGATGTGGCCGGGGGCTGTGCGACTAGATAATGGGTTTTGGTTTTGCTTTGAAGGTACGGGGCCGTGGGCAAAGCAGTAGAGTGGCAGAGGAGCTGGCTTGGATGGAGAGAGCAACGGTGAGTTGCGTGGAGCAGCAGTTGTTGTTCATGTGTCCTCGAGTCCGTGAAGGTACAGCCGTCTTTGACTGCTTGTGGATTCCAGGTGGAGCACGTCCTCGACGTGTCAGCCCAAGGTGATGGAGGTTCGGTGGCCGAGCGGTGAAGGTAACGTAGCGGGAGATGGGATTCGCTGGGAGCTGCCTGTCTATTTGGGTTGTGTCTAAGCAGGTGTCTTCTTGCAGGTTCAGCCTGCGGCGTCAGAGGGGCCCAGCTTGGTGTCAGCAAACGGCGTGAGAAGGTGAGGTGGTTGTCCGAGGTGGTGTCTAAGAGCCAAGTGCTATGTAGCAACTCAGCTGAGCGTTTTTGGTTTTGGCAGGTGCTGTTCGGGGAGCGTCTGGAAGAGGGTGAGCGCCTGAGGGGAGACTGGGTCATCGTGAGGAGGAGCGTGGGAGTGTAGATTTCTCATGGTCACAAAAGGAGATTTTGGTCTTGGAACTGCAGGTGCCCCAGGCCGTGTCAGCTGCCGGTTCTGACGTTTGAGCGAGCAAGGGGCAGGTGAGCAGAATGCCCGTGTGGTTTTGCGATGGGTGATGGGGCGTAGTAGAAGATGTTGGCGGTGTGGTGCCGACGGCTGGCACTGTGTTTTCCTCTTTGTTTTTTTCTTGCAGATGCTGAAGAGGAACCCCGTGACTGCAGGATTATTGCCGTTAGCCGCTGTGATTTGAGCTGCTTTGGCCCAGGACAGCTTGAGTCGTGGCCCTCTGAAAGCTAAGTTGAGGGAGCAGAGGTGGGAAGCGGGAGGCGGGTTGGGGCTAGCAGGGAGGGGTTTTGAGGGTAGCCTAGGCTGTGCAGGGAGAGTCGTCTTTGGGCCGGTGAAGGCAGAGGGGCGTACTTCTGAGCCCAAACCCTGCATGGGCAGGGCAGTTCCAGCCTGTATCTGTTGGGGTCTAGTCTGTCTAGTCACCGTGCCGCGTCTGAAATTTTCTGCAGGTCTTGATGTCCTCTTTTGTGGTCAAGGCACGCCGGGCTTTTGCTGCGGCCTTGCAGCCCGCCTCGCCATCCGGAAGAGGTACTCTTCCGTTTTCTTGGATCCCTGTTGTGGGACTCGTTCCGCACATCCTCTGCATCTTTAGGCCTTTAAAAGGGGCTTCTTGCCCGTCCATCTAGCCAGTTGCGGCCACATCTCTTTGGAACCCTGCACGGTTCATGGCTTTTCCAGGGCTGCCGTAGGTTCTCCCTCGGAGCCCTGTCCATTGCCTTGCCCATTGGCAGGGGTGGTCCCGGAGTCCTCTTTGTCGCTGTGAGTCTTCTTTTGTCCCGGTTCACGACGTTGGTCTTGTGTGCTGGTGTTCTGTGTGTATTTGTGTCTGGTTGGAGCTGCTCTGCCTGGTGCGTAGAGGAATTGCTAAGAGTCAGCCGAGGTAGAGTGGCCTGATTGCGGGCTTAAGGTTTTGATGAGACTAGATGTTGCAGTCTAGGGGCGTCCATTACTTTGCAGTCTTGGGGCGTCCATTACTTTGCAGTCTTGGGGCGTCCATTACTTTGCAGTCTTGGGGTGTCCATTACTTTGCAGAAGTAGCAGCCCTTGGTGTGGCGGGTGAGGAGGGTAGTTTCTGCTACTCTCTGGAGCCACGGAGGGGACGACCAAAACTGCGTGGGAGAAGGCAGTGGGAGCGGTGGCGAAGGGTTTTGTACATGAAGGGAGCGGCAATTCATGTTTGGGTTTGGTTGTGGACTAGCTTAGCCTGGCTGTAAGGCCCAGTAGAGGCGGCCTCAGTAAAAGCAAGCGAGAGGCTTGGATTTCTTAGGGCGTTGCTGAGCGTCAGGGTGATGTCTTTGCTGTTGTGTTTTTCAGAGGAAGAGGCCGGACCTGTGCGCCGAGAGGCACGGACGGAGATGCGTGCGGGCGAGCGCCCTAGCGAGGTGGGTCTGCTGCGGTGTCGGTGGGAAGATGTGGCCGGGGGCTGTGCGACTAGATAATGGGTTTTGGTTTTGCTTTGAAGGTACGGGGCCGTGGGCAAAGCAGTAGAGTGGCAGAGGAGCTGGCTTGGATGGAGAGAGCAACGGTGAGTTGCGTGGAGCAGCAGTTGTTGTTCATGTGTCCTCGAGTCCGTGAAGGTACAGCCGTCCTTGACTGCTTGTGGATTCCAGGTGGAGCGCGTCCTCGACGTGTCAGCCCAAGGTGATGGAGGTTCGGTGGCCGAGCGGTGAAGGTAACGTAGCGGGAGATGGGATTCGCTGGGAGCTGCCTGTCTATTTGGGTTGTGTCTAAGCAGGTCTCTTCTTGCAGGTTCAGCCTGCGGCGTCAGAGGGGCCCAGCTTGGTGTCAGCAAACGGCGTGAGAAGGTGAGGTGGTTGTCCGAGGTGGTGTCTAAGAGCCAAGTGCTATGTAGCAACTCAGCTGAGCGTTTTTGGTTTTGGCAGGTGCTGTTCGGGGAGCGTCTGGAAGAGGGTGAGCGCCTGAGGGGAGACTGGGTCATCGTGAGGAGGAGCGTGGGAGTGTAAATTTCTCATGGTCACAAAAGGAGATTTTGGTCTTGGAACTGCAGGTGCCCCAGGCCGTGTCAGCTGCCGGTTCTGACGTTTGAGCGAGCAAGGGGCAGGTGAGCAGAATGCCCGTGTGGTTTTGCGATGGGTGATGGGGCGTAGTAGAAGATGTTGGCGGTGTGGTGCCGACGGCTGGCACTGTGTTTTCCTCTTTGTTTTTTTCTTGCAGATGCTGAAGAGGAACCCCGTGACTGCAGGATTATTGCCGTTAGCCGCTGTGATTTGAGCTGCTTTGGCCCAGGACAGCTTGAGTCGTGGCCCTCTGAAAGCTAAGTTGAGGGAGCAGAGGTGGGAAGCGGGAGGCGGGTTGGGGCTAGCAGGGAGGGGTTTTGAGGGTAGCCTAGGCTGTGCAGGGAGAGTCGTCTTTGGGCCGGTGAAGGCAGAGGGGCGTACTTCTGAGCCCAAACCCTGCATGGGCAGGGCAGTTCCAGCCTGTATCTGTTGGGGTCTAGTCTGTCTAGTCACCGTGCCGCGTCTGAAATTTTCTGCAGGTCTTGATGTCCTCTTTTGTGGTCAAGGCACGCCGGGCTTTTGCTGCGGCCTTGCAGCCCGCCTCGCCATCCGGAAGAGGTACTCTTCCGTTTTCTTGGATCCCTGTTGTGGGACTCGTTCCGCACATCCTCTGCATCTTTAGGCCTTTAAAAGGGGCTTCTTGCCCGTCCATCTAGCCAGTTGCGGCCACATCTCTTTGGAACCCTGCACGGTTCATGGCTTTTCCAGGGCTGCCGTAGGTTCTCCCTCGGAGCCCTGTCCATTGCCTTGCCCATTGGCAGGGGTGGTCCCGGAGTCCTCTTTGTCGCTGTGAGTCTTCTTTTGTCCCGGTTCACGACGTTGGTCTTGTGTGCTGGTGTTCTGTGTGTATTTGTGTCTGGTTGGAGCTGCTCTGCCTGGTGCGTAGAGGAATTGCTAAGAGTCAGCCGAGGTAGAGTGGCCTGATTGCGGGCTTAAGGTTTTGATGAGACTAGATGTTGCAGTCTAGGGGCGTCCATTACTTTGCAGTCTTGGGGCGTCCATTACTTTGCAGTCTTGGGGCGTCCATTACTTTGCAGTCTTGGGGTGTCCATTACTTTGCAGAAGTAGCAGCCCTTGGTGTGGCGGGTGAGGAGGGTAGTTTCTGCTACTCTCTGGAGCCACGGAGGGGACGACCAAAACTGCGTGGGAGAAGGCAGTGGGAGCGGTGGCGAAGGGTTTTGTACATGAAGGGAGCGGCAATTCATGTTTGGGTTTGGTTGTGGACTAGCTTAGCGTGGCTGTAAGGCCCAGTAGAGGCGGCCTCAGTAAAAGCAAGCGAGAGGCTTGGATTTCTTAGGGCGTTGCTGAGCGTCAGGGTGATGTCTTTGCTGTTGTGTTTTTCAGAGGTAGAGGCCGGACCTGTGCGCCGAGAGGCACGGACGGAGATGCGTGCGGGCGAGCGCCCTAGCGAGGTGGGTCTGCTGCGGTGTCGGTGGGAAGATGTGGCCGGGGGCTGTGCGACTAGATAATGGGTTTTGGTTTTGCTTTGAAGGTACGGGGCCGTGGGCAAAGCAGTAGAGTGGCAGAGGAGCTGGCTTGGATGGAGAGAGCAACGGTGAGTTGCGTGGAGCAGCAGTTGTTGTTCATGTGTCCTCGAGTCCGTGAAGGTACAGCCGTCCTTGACTGCTTGTGGATTCCAGGTGGAGCGCGTCCTCGACGTGTCAGCCCAAGGTGATGGAGGTTCGGTGGCCGAGCGGTGAAGGTAACGTAGCGGGAGATGGGATTCGCTGGGAGCTGCCTGTCTATTTGGGTTGTGTCTAAGCAGGTCTCTTCTTGCAGGTTCAGCCTGCGGCGTCAGAGGGGCCCAGCTTGGTGTCAGCAAACGGCGTGAGAAGGTGAGGTGGTTGTCCGAGGTGGTGTCTAAGAGCCAAGTGCTATGTAGCAACTCAGCTGAGCGTTTTTGGTTTTGGCAGGTGCTGTTCGGGGAGCGTCTGGAAGAGGGTGAGCGCCTGAGGGGAGACTGGGTCATCGTGAGGAGGAGCGTGGGAGTGTAAATTTCTCATGGTCACAAAAGGAGATTTTGGTCTTGGAACTGCAGGTGCCCCAGGCCGTGTCAGCTGCCGGTTCTGACGTTTGAGCGAGCAAGGGGCAGGTGAGCAGAATGCCCGTGTGGTTTTGCGATGGGTGATGGGGCGTAGTAGAAGATGTTGGCGGTGTGGTGCCGACGGCTGGCACTGTGTTTTCCTCTTTGTTTTTTTCTTGCAGATGCTGAAGAGGAACCCCGTGACTGCAGGATTATTGCCGTTAGCCGCTGTGATTTGAGCTGCTTTGGCCCAGGACAGCTTGAGTCGTGGCCCTCTGAAAGCTAAGTTGAGGGAGCAGAGGTGGGAAGCGGGAGGCGGGTTGGGGCTAGCAGGGAGGGGTTTTGAGGGTAGCCTAGGCTGTGCAGGGAGAGTCGTCTTTGGGCCGGTGAAGGCAGAGGGGCGTACTTCTGAGCCCAAACCCTGCATGGGCAGGGCAGTTCCAGCCTGTATCTGTTGGGGTCTAGTCTGTCTAGTCACCGTGCCGCGTCTGAAATTTTCTGCAGGTCTTGATGTCCTCTTTTGTGGTCAAGGCACGCCGGGCTTTTGCTGCGGCCTTGCAGCCCGCCTCGCCATCCGGAAGAGGTACTCTTCCGTTTTCTTGGATCCCTGTTGTGGGACTCGTTCCGCACATCCTCTGCATCTTTAGGCCTTTAAAAGGGGCTTCTTGCCCGTCCATCTAGCCAGTTGCGGCCACATCTCTTTGGAACCCTGCACGGTTCATGGCTTTTCCAGGGCTGCCGTAGGTTCTCCCTCGGAGCCCTGTCCATTGCCTTGCCCATTGGCAGGGGTGGTCCCGGAGTCCTCTTTGTCGCTGTGAGTCTTCTTTTGTCCCGGTTCACGACGTTGGTCTTGTGTGCTGGTGTTCTGTGTGTATTTGTGTCTGGTTGGAGCTGCTCTGCCTGGTGCGTAGAGGAATTGCTAAGAGTCAGCCGAGGTAGAGTGGCCTGATTGCGGGCTTAAGGTTTTGATGAGACTAGATGTTGCAGTCTAGGGGCGTCCATTACTTTGCAGTCTTGGGGCGTCCATTACTTTGCAGTCTTGGGGCGTCCATTACTTTGCAGTCTTGGGGTGTCCATTACTTTGCAGAAGTAGCAGCCCTTGGTGTGGCGGGTGAGGAGGGTAGTTTCTGCTACTCTCTGGAGCCACGGAGGGGACGACCAAAACTGCGTGGGAGAAGGCAGTGGGAGCGGTGGCGAAGGGTTTTGTACATGAAGGGAGCGGCAATTCATGTTTGGGTTTGGTTGTGGACTAGCTTAGCGTGGCTGTAAGGCCCAGTAGAGGCGGCCTCAGTAAAAGCAAGCGAGAGGCTTGGATTTCTTAGGGCGTTGCTGAGCGTCAGGGTGATGTCTTTGCTGTTGTGTTTTTCAGAGGTAGAGGCCGGACCTGTGCGCCGAGAGGCACGGACGGAGATGCGTGCGGGCGAGCGCCCTAGCGAGGTGGGTCTGCTGCGGTGTCGGTGGGAAGATGTGGCCGGGGGCTGTGCGACTAGATAATGGGTTTTGGTTTTGCTTTGAAGGTACGGGGCCGTGGGCAAAGCAGTAGAGTGGCAGAGGAGCTGGCTTGGATGGAGAGAGCAACGGTGAGTTGCGTGGAGCAGCAGTTGTTGTTCATGTGTCCTCGAGTCCGTGAAGGTACAGCCGTCCTTGACTGCTTGTGGATTCCAGGTGGAGCGCGTCCTCGACGTGTCAGCCCAAGGTGATGGAGGTTCGGTGGCCGAGCGGTGAAGGTAACGTAGCGGGAGATGGGATTCGCTGGGAGCTGCCTGTCTATTTGGGTTGTGTCTAAGCAGGTCTCTTCTTGCAGGTTCAGCCTGCGGCGTCAGAGGGGCCCAGCTTGGTGTCAGCAAACGGCGTGAGAAGGTGAGGTGGTTGTCCGAGGTGGTGTCTAAGAGCCAAGTGCTATGTAGCAACTCAGCTGAGCGTTTTTGGTTTTGGCAGGTGCTGTTCGGGGAGCGTCTGGAAGAGGGTGAGCGCCTGAGGGGAGACTGGGTCATCGTGAGGAGGAGCGTGGGAGTGTAGATTTCTCATGGTCACAAAAGGAGATTTTGGTCTTGGAACTGCAGGTGCCCCAGGCCGTGTCAGCTGCCGGTTCTGACGTTTGAGCGAGCAAGGGGCAGGTGAGCAGAATGCCCGTGTGGTTTTGCGATGGGTGATGGGGCGTAGTAGAAGATGTTGGCGGTGTGGTGCCGACGGCTGGCACTGTGTTTTCCTCTTTGTTTTTTTCTTGCAGATGCTGAAGAGGAACCCCGTGACTGCAGGATTATTACCGTTAGCCGCTGTGATTTGAGCTGCTTTGGCCCAGGACAGCTTGAGTCGTGGCCCTCTGAAAGCTAAGTTGAGGGAGCAGAGGTGGGAAGCGGGAGGCGGGTTGGGGCTAGCAGGGAGGGGTTTTGAGGGTAGCCTAGGCTGTGCAGGGAGAGTCGTCTTTGGGCCGGTGAAGGCAGAGGGGCGTACTTCTGAGCCCAAACCCTGCATGGGCAGGGCAGTTCCAGCCTGTATCTGTTGGGGTCTAGTCTGTCTAGTCACCGTGCCGCGTCTGAAATTTTCTGCAGGTCTTGATGTCCTCTTTTGTGGTCAAGGCACGCCGGGCTTTTGCTGCGGCCTTGCAGCCCGCCTCGCCATCCGGAAGAGGTACTCTTCCGTTTTCTTGGATCCCTGTTTTGGGACTCGTTCCGCGCATCCTCTGCATCTTTAGGCCTTTAAAAGGGGCTTCTTGCCCGTCCATCTAGCCAGTTGCGGCCACATCTCTTTGGAACCCTGCACGGTTCATGGCTTTTCCAGGGCTGCCGTAGGTTCTCCCTCGGAGCCCTGTCCATTGCCTTGCCCATTGGCAGGGGTGGTCCCGGAGTCCTCTTTGTCGCTGTGAGTCTTCTTTTGTCCCAGTTCGCGACGTTGGTCTTGTGTGCTGGTGTTCTGTGTGTATTTGTGTCTGGTTGGAGCTGCTCTGCCTGGTGCGTAGAGGAACTGCTAAGAGTCAGCCGAGGTAGAGTGGCCTGATTGCAGGCTTAAGGTTTTGACGAGACTAGACGTTGCAGTCTAGGGGCGTCCATTACTTTGCAGTCCTGGGGCGTCCATTACTTTGCAGAAGTAGCAGCCCTTGGTGTGGCGGGTGAGGAGGGTAGTTTCTGCTACTGTCTGGAGCCACGGAGGGGACGACCAAATCTGCGTGGGAGAAGGCAGTGGGAGCGGTGGCTAAGGGGTTTGTACGTGAAGGGAGCGGCAATTCATGTTTGGGTTTGGTTGTGGACTAGCTTAGCGTGGCTGTAAGACCCAGTAGAGGCGGCCTCAGTAAAAGCAAGCGAGAGGCTTGGATTTCTTAGGGCGTTGCTGAGCGTCAGGGTGATGTCTTTGCTGTTGTGTTTTTCAGAGGTAGAGGCCGGACCTGTGCGCCGAGAGGCACGGACGGAGATGCGTGCGGGCGAGCGCCCTAGCGAGGTGGGTCTGCTGCGGTGTCGGTGGGAAGATGTGGCCGGGGGCTGTGCGACTAGATAATGGGTTTTGGTTTTGCTTTGAAGGTACGGGGCCGTGGGCAAAGCAGTAGAGTGGCAGAGGAGCTGGCTTGGATGGAGAGAGCAACGGTGAGTTGCGTGGAGCAGCAGTTGTTGTTCATGTGTCCTCGAGTCCGTGAAGGTACAGCCGTCCTTGACTGCTTGTGGATTCCAGGTGGAGCGCGTCCCCGACGTGTCAGCCCAAGGTGATGGAGGTTCGGTGGCCGAGCGGTGAAGGTAACGTAGCGGGAGATGGGATTCGCTGGGAGCTGCCTGTCTATTTGGGTTGTGTCTAAGCAGGTGTCTTCTTGCAGGTTCAGCCTGCGGCGTCAGAGGGGCCCAGCTTGGTGTCAGCAAACGGCGTGAGAAGGTGAGGTGGTTGTCCGAGGTGGTGTCTAAGAGCCAAGTGCTATGTAGCAACTCAGCTGAGCGTTTTTGGTTTTGGCAGGTGCTGTTCGGGGAGCGTCTGGAAGATGGTGAGCGCCTGAGGGGAGACTGGGTCGTCGTGAGGAGGAGCGTGGGAATGTAGATTTCTCATGGTCACAAAAGGAGATTTTGGTCTTGGAACTGCAGGTGCCCCAGGCCGTGTCAGCTGCCGGTTCTGACGTTTGAGCGAGCAAGGGGCAGGTGAGCAGAATGCCCGTGTGGTTTTGCGATGGGTGATGGGGCGTAGTAGAAGATGTTGGCGGTGTGGTGCTGACGGCTGGCACTGTGTTTTCCTCTTTGTTTTTTTCTTGCAGATGCTGAAGAGGAACCCCGTGACTGCAGGATTATTACCGTTAGCCGCTGTGATTTGAGCTGCTTTGGCCCAGGACAGCTTGAGTCGTGGCCCTCTGAAAGCTAAGTTGAGGGAGCAGAGGTGGGAAGCGGGAGGCGGGTTGGGGCTAGCAGGGAGGGGTTTTGAGGGTAGCCTAGGCTGTGCAGGGAGAGTCGTCTTTGGGCCGGTGAAGGCAGAGGGGCGTACTTCTGAGCCCAAACCCTGCATGGGCAGGGCAGTTCCAGCCTGTATCTGTTGGGGTCTAGTCTGTCTAGTCACCGTGCCGCGTCTGAAATTTTCTGCAGGTCTTGATGTCCTCTTTTGTGGTCAAGGCACGCCGGGCTTTTGCTGCGGCCTTGCAGCCCGCCTCGCCATCCGGAAGAGGTACTCTTCGGTTTTCTTGGATCCCTGTTGTGGGACTCGTTCCGCACATCCTCTGCATCTTTAGGCCTTTAAAAGGGGCTTCTTGCCCGTCCATCTAGCCAGTTGCGGCCACATCTCTTTGGAACCCTGCACGGTTCATGGCTTTTCCAGGGCTGCCGTAGGTTCTCCCTCGGAGCCCTGTCCATTGCCTTGCCCATTGGCAGGGGTGGTCCCGGAGTCCTCTTTGTCGCTGTGAGTCTTCTTTTGTCCCGGTTCACGACGTTGGTCTTGTGTGCTGGTGTTCTGTGTGTATTTGTGTCTGGTTGGAGCTGCTCTGCCTGGTGCGTAGAGGAATTGCTAAGAGTCAGCCGAGGTAGAGTGGCCTGATTGCGGGCTTAAGGTTTTGATGAGACTAGATGTTGCAGTCTAGGGGCGTCCATTACTTTGCAGTCTTGGGGCGTCCATTACTTTGCAGTCTTGGGGCGTCCATTACTTTGCAGTCTTGGGGTGTCCATTACTTTGCAGAAGTAGCAGCCCTTGGTGTGGCGGGTGAGGAGGGTAGTTTCTGCTACTCTCTGGAGCCACGGAGGGGACGACCAAAACTGCGTGGGAGAAGGCAGTGGGAGCGGTGGCGAAGGGTTTTGTACATGAAGGGAGCGGCAATTCATGTTTGGGTTTGGTTGTGGACTAGCTTAGCGTGGCTGTAAGGCCCAGTAGAGGCGGCCTCAGTAAAAGCAAGCGAGAGGCTTGGATTTCTTAGGGCGTTGCTGAGCGTCAGGGTGATGTCTTTGCTGTTGTGTTTTTCAGAGGTAGAGGCCGGACCTGTGCGCCGAGAGGCACGGACGGAGATGCGTGCGGGCGAGCGCCCTAGCGAGGTGGGTCTGCTGCGGTGTCGGTGGGAAGATGTGGCCGGGGGCTGTGCGACTAGATAATGGGTTTTGGTTTTGCTTTGAAGGTACGGGGCCGTGGGCAAAGCAGTAGAGTGGCAGA
Organism: Phaenicophaeus curvirostris; assembly: GCF_032191515.1. NCBI lineage: Eukaryota > Metazoa > Chordata > Aves > Cuculiformes > Cuculidae > Phaenicophaeus > Phaenicophaeus curvirostris. Next base: position 17,343 of record NW_027207093.1, read on the forward strand.
GGAGCTGGCTTGGATGGAGAGAGCAACGGTGAGTTGCGTGGAGCAGCAGTTGTTGTTCATGTGTCCTCGAGTCCGTGAAGGTACAGCCGTCTTTGACTGCTTGTGGATTCCAGGTGGAGCGCGTCCTCGACGTGTCAGCCCAAGGTGATGGAGGTTCGGTGGCCGAGCGGTGAAGGTAACGTAGCGGGAGATGGGATTCGCTGGGAGCTGCCTGTCTATTTGGGTTGTGTCTAAGCAGGTCTCTTCTTGCAGGTTCAGCCTGCGGCGTCAGAGGGGCCCAGCTTGGTGTCAGCAAACGGCGTGAGAAGGTGAGGTGGTTGTCCGAGGTGGTGTCTAAGAGCCAAGTGCTATGTAGCAACTCAGCTGAGCGTTTTTGGTTTTGGCAGGTGCTGTTCGGGGAGCGTCTGGAAGAGGGTGAGCGCCTGAGGGGAGACTGGGTCATCGTGAGGAGGAGCGTGGGAGTGTAGATTTCTCATGGTCACAAAAGGAGATTTTGGTCTTGGAACTGCAGGTGCCCCAGGCCGTGTCAGCTGCCGGTTCTGACGTTTGAGCGAGCAAGGGGCAGGTGAGCAGAATGCCCGTGTGGTTTTGCGATGGGTGATGGGGCGTAGTAGAAGATGTTGGCGGTGTGGTGCCGACGGCTGGCACTGTGTTTTCCTCTTTGTTTTTTTCTTGCAGATGCTGAAGAGGAACCCCGTGACTGCAGGATTATTGCCGTTAGCCGCTGTGATTTGAGCTGCTTTGGCCCAGGACAGCTTGAGTCGTGGCCCTCTGAAAGCTAAGTTGAGGGAGCAGAGGTGGGAAGCGGGAGGCGGGTTGGGGCTAGCAGGGAGGGGTTTTGAGGGTAGCCTAGGCTGTGCAGGGAGAGTCGTCTTTGGGCCGGTGAAGGCAGAGGGGCGTACTTCTGAGCCCAAACCCTGCATGGGCAGGGCAGTTCCAGCCTGTATCTGTTGGGGTCTAGTCTGTCTAGTCACCGTGCCGCGTCTGAAATTTTCTGCAGGTCTTGATGTCCTCTTTTGTGGTCAAGGCACGCCGGGCTTTTGCTGCGGCCTTGCAGCCCGCCTCGCCATCCGGAAGAGGTACTCTTCCGTTTTCTTGGATCCCTGTTTTGGGACTCGTTCCGCGCATCCTCTGCATCTTTAGGCCTTTAAAAGGGGCTTCTTGCTCGTCCATCTAGCCAGTTGCGGCCACATCTCTTTGGAAACCTGCACGGTTCATGGCTTTTCCAGGGCTGCCGTAGGTTCTCCCTCGGAGCCCTGTCCATTGCCTTGCCCATTGGCAGGGGTGGTCCCGGAGTCCTCTTTGTCGCTGTGAGTCTTCTTTTGTCCCGGTTCGCGACGTTGGTCTTGTGTGCTGGTGTTCTGTGTGTATTTGTGTCTGGTTGGAGCTGCTCTGCCTGGTGCATAGAGGAATTGCTAAGAGTCAGCCGAGGTAGAGTGGCCTGATTGCGGGCTTAAGGTTTTGACGAGACTAGACGTTGCAGTCTAGGGGCGTCCATTACTTTGCAGTCTTGGGGCGTCCATTACTTTGCAGAAGTAGCAGCCCTTGGTGTGGCGGGTGAGGAGGGTAGTTTCTGCTACTCTCTGGAGCCACGGAGGGGACGACCACAACTGCGTGGGAGAAGGCAGTGGGAGCGGTGGCGAAGGGGTTTGTACGTGAAGGGAGCGGCAATTCATGTTTGGGTTTGGTTGTGGACTAGCTTAGCGTGGCTGTAAGGCCCAGTAGAGGCGGCCTCAGTAAAAGCAAGCGAGAGGCTTGGATTTCTTAGGGCGTTGCTGAGCGTCAGGGTGATGTCTTTGCTGTTGTGTTTTTCAGAGGTAGAGGCCGGACCTGTGCGCCGAGAGGCACGGACGGAGATGCGTGCGGGCGAGCGCCCTAGCGAGGTGGGTCTGCTGCGGTGTCGGTGGGAAGATGTGGCCGGGGGCGGTGCGACTAGATAATGGGTTTTGGTTTTGCTTTGAAGGTACGGGGCCGTGGGCAAAGCAGTAGAGTGGCAGAGGAGCTGGCTTGGATGGAGAGAGCAACGGTGAGTTGCGTGGAGCAGCAGTTGTTGTTCATGTGTCCTCGAGTCCGTGAAGGTACAGCCGTCCTTGACTGCTTGTGGATTCCAGGTGGAGCGCGTCCTCGACGTGTCAGCCCAAGGTGATGGAGGTTCGGTGGCCGAGCGGTGAAGGTAACGTAGCGGGAGATGGGATTCGCTGGGAGCTGCCTGTCTATTTGGGTTGTGTCTAAGCAGGTGTCTTCTTGCAGGTTCAGCCTGCGGCGTCAGAGGGGCCCAGCTTGGTGTCAGCAAACGGCGTGAGAAGGTGAGGTGGTTGTCCGAGGTGGTGTCTAAGAGCCAAGTGCTATGTAGCAACTCAGCTGAGCGTTTTTGGTTTTGGCAGGTGCTGTTCGGGGAGCGTCTGGAAGAGGGTGAGCGCCTGAGGGGAGACTGGGTCGTCGTGAGGAGGAGCGTGGGAGTGTAGATTTCTCATGGTCACAAAAGGAGATTTTGGTCTTGGAACTGCAGGTGCCCCAGGCCGTGTCAGCTGCCGGTTCTGACGTTTGAGCGAGCAAGGGGCAGGTGAGCAGAATGCCCGTGTGGTTTTGCGATGGGTGATGGGGCGTAGTAGAAGATGTTGGCGGTGTGGTGCCGACGGCTGGCACTGTGTTTTCCTCTTTGTTTTTTTCTTGCAGATGCTGAAGAGGAACCCCGTGACTGCAGGATTATTACCGTTAGCCGCTGTGATTTGAGCTGCTTTGGCCCAGGACAGCTTGAGTCGTGGCCCTCTGAAAGCTAAGTTGAGGGAGCAGAGGTGGGAAGCGGGAGGCGGGTTGGGGCTAGCAGGGAGGGGTTTTGAGGGTAGCCTAGGCTGTGCAGGGAGAGTCGTCTTTGGGCCGGTGAAGGCAGAGGGGCGTACTTCTGAGCCCAAACCCTGCATGGGCAGGGCAGTTCCAGCCTGTATCTGTTGGGGTCTAGTCTGTCTAGTCACCGTGCCACGTCTGAAATTTTCTGCAGGTCTTGATGTCCTCTTTTGTGGTCAAGGCACGCCGGGCTTTTGCTGCGGCCTTGCAGCCCACCTCGCCATCCGGAAGAGGTACTCTTCCGTTTTCTTGGATCCCTGTTTTGGGACTCGTTCCGCGCATCCTCTGCATCTTTAGGCCTTTAAAAGGGGCTTCTTGCCCGTCCATCTAGCCAGTTGCGGCCACATCTCTTTGGAACCCTGCACGGTTCATGGCTTTTCCAGGGCTGCCGTAGGTTCTCCCTCGGAGCCCTGTCCATTGCCTTGCCCATTGGCAGGGGTGGTCCCGGAGTCCTCTTTGTCGCTGTGAGTCTTCTTTTGTCCCGGTTCGCGACGTTGGTCTTGTGTGCTGGTGTTCTGTGTGTATTTGTGTCTGGTTGGAGCTGCTCTGCCTGGTGCGTAGAGGAATTGCTAAGAGTCAGCCGAGGTAGAGTGGCCTGATTGCAGGCTTAAGGTTTTGACGAGACTAGACGTTGCAGTCTAGGGGCGTCCATTACTTTGCAGTCTTGGGGCATCCATTACTTTGCAGAAGTAGCAGCCCTTGGTGTGGCGGGTGAGGAGGGTAGTTTCTGCTACTCTCTGGAGCCACGGAGGGGACGACCACAACTGCGTGGGAGAAGGCAGTGGGAGCGGTGGCGAAGGGGTTTGTACGTGAAGGGAGCGGCAATTCATGTTTGGGTTTGGTTGTGGACTAGCTTAGCGTGGCTGTAAGGCCCAGTAGAGGCGGCCTCAGTAAAAGCAAGCGAGAGGCTTGGATTTCTTAGGGCGTTGCTGAGCGTCAGGGTGATGTCTTTGCTGTTGTGTTTTTCAGAGGTAGAGGCCGGACCTGTGCGCCGAGAGGCACGGACGGAGATGCGTGCGGGCGAGCGCCCTAGCGAGGTGGGTCTGCTGCGGTGTCGGTGGGAAGATGTGGCCGGGGGCTGTGCGACTAGATAATGGGTTTTGGTTTTGCTTTGAAGGTACGGGGCCGTGGGCAAAGCAGTAGAGTGGCAGAGGAGCTGGCTTGGATGGAGAGAGCAACGGTGAGTTGCGTGGAGCAGCAGTTGTTGTTCATGTGTCCTCGAGTCCGTGAAGGTACAGCCGTCCTTGACTGCTTGTGGATTCCAGGTGGAGCGCGTCCTCGACGTGTCAGCCCAAGGTGATGGAGGTTCGGTGGCCGAGCGGTGAAGGTAACGTAGCGGGAGATGGGATTCGCTGGGAGCTGCCTGTCTATTTGGGTTGTGTCTAAGCAGGTCTCTTCTTGCAGGTTCAGCCTGCGGCGTCAGAGGGGCCCAGCTTGGTGTCAGCAAACGGCGTGAGAAGGTGAGGTGGTTGTCCGAGGTGGTGTCTAAGAGCCAAGTGCTATGTAGCAACTCAGCTGAGCGTTTTTGGTTTTGGCAGGTGCTGTTCGGGGAGCGTCTGGAAGAGGGTGAGCGCCTGAGGGGAGACTGGGTCGTCGTGAGGAGGAGCGTGGGAGTGTAGATTTCTCATGGTCACAAAAGGAGATTTTGGTCTTGGAACTGCAGGTGCCCCAGGCCGTGTCAGCTGCCGGTTCTGACGTTTGAGCGAGCAAGGGGCAGGTGAGCAGAATGCCCGTGTGGTTTTGCGATGGGTGACAGGGCGTAGTAGAAGATGTTGGCGGTGTGGTGCCGACGGCTGGCACTGTGTTTTCCTCTTTGTTTTTTTCTTGCAGATGCTGAAGATGAACCCCGTGACTGCAGGATTATTACCGTTAGCCGCTGTGATTTGAGCTGCTTTGGCCCAGGACAGCTTGAGTCGTGGCCCTCTGAAAGCTAAGTTGAGGGAGCAGAGGTGGGAAGCGGGAGGCGGGTTGGGGCTAGCAGGGAGGGGTTTTGAGGGTAGCCTAGGCTGTGCAGGGAGAGTCGTCTTTGGGCCGGTGAAGGCAGAGGGGCGTACTTCTGAGCCCAAACCCTGCATGGGCAGGGCAGTTCCAGCCTGTATCTGTTGGGGTCTAGTCTGTCTAGTCACCGTGCCGCGTCTGAAATTTTCTGCAGGTCTTGATGTCCTCTTTTGTGGTCAAGGCACGCCGGGCTTTTGCTGCGGCCTTGCAGCCCACCTCGCCATCCGGAAGAGGTACTCTTCCGTTTTCTTGGATCCCTGTTTTGGGACTCGTTCCGCGCATCCTCTGCATCTTTAGGCCTTTAAAAGGGGCTTCTTGCCCGTCCATCTAGCCAGTTGCGGCCACATCTCTTTGGAACCCTGCACGGTTCATGGCTTTTCTAGGGCTGCCGTAGGTTCTCCCTCGGAGCCCTGTCCATTGCCTTGCCCATTGGCAGGGGTGGTCCCGGAGTCCTCTTTGTCGCTGTGAGTCTTCTTTTGTCCCGGTTCGCGACGTTGGTCTTGTGTGCTGGTGTTCTGTGTGTATTTGTGTCTGGTTGGAGCTGCTCTGCCTGGTGCGTAGAGGAATTGCTAAGAGTCAGCCGAGGATAGAGTGGCCTGATTGCGGGCTTAAGGTTTTGACGAGACTAGACGTTGCAGTCTAGGGGCGTCCATTACTTTGCAGTCTTGGGGCATCCATTACTTTGCAGAAGTAGCAGCCCTTGGTGTGGCGGGTGAGGAGGGTAGTTTCTGCTACTCTCTGGAGCCACGGAGGGGACGACCACAACTGCATGGGAGAAGGCAGTGGGAGCGGTGGCGAAGGGGTTTGTACGTGAAGGGAGCGGCAATTCATGTTTGGGTTTGGTTGTGGACTAGATTAGCGTGGCTGTAAGGCCCAGTAGAGGCGGCCTCAGTAAAAGCAAGCGAGAGGCTTGGATTTCTTAGGGCGTTGCTGAGCGTCAGGGTGATGTCTTTGATGTTGTGTTTTTCAGAGGTAGAGGCCGGACCTGTGCGCCGAGAGGCACGGACGGAGATGCGTGCGGGCGAGCGCCCTAGCGAGGTGGGTCTGCTGCGGTGTCGGTGGGAAGATGTGGCCGGGGGCTGTGCGACTAGATAATGGGTTTTGGTTTTGCTTTGAAGGTACGGGGCCGTGGGCAAAGCAGTAGAGTGGCAGAGGAGCTGGCTTGGATGGAGAGAGCAACTGTGAGTTGCGTGGAGCAGCAGTTGTTGTTCATGTGTCCTCGAGTCCGTGAAGGTACAGCCGTCCTTGACTGCTTGTGGATTCCAGGTGGAGCGCGTCCTCGACGTGTCAGCCCAAGGTGATGGAGGTTCAGTGGCCGAGCGGTGAAGGTAACGTAGCGGGAGATGGGATTCGCTGGGAGCTGCCTGTCTATTTGGGTTGTGTCTAAGCAGGTCTCTTCTTGCAGGTTCAGCCTGTGGCGTCAGAGGGGCCCAGCTTGGTGTCAGCAAACGGCGTGAGAAGGTGAGGTGGTTGTCCGAGGTGGTGTCTAAGAGCCAAGTGCTATGTAGCAACTTAGCTGAGCGTTTTTGGTTTTGGCAGGTGCTGTTCGGGGAGCGTCTGGAAGAGGGTGAGCGCCTGAGGGGAGACTGGGTCGTCGTGAGGAGGAGCGTGGGAGTGTAGATTTCTCATGGTCACAAAAGGAGATTTTGGTCTTGGAACTGCAGGTGCCCCAGGCCGTGTCAGCTGCCGGTTCTGACGTTTGAGCGAGCAAGGGGCAGGTGAGCAGAATGCCCGTGTGGTTTTGTGATGGGTGATGGGGCGTAGTAGAAGATGTTGGCGGTGTGGTGCCGACGGCTGGCACTGTGTTTTCCTCTTTGTTTTTTTTCTTGCAGATGCTGAAGAGGAACCCCGTGACTGCAGGATTATTACCGTTAGCCGCTGTGATTTGAGCTGCTTTGGCCCAGGACAGCTTGAGTCATGGCCCTCTGAAAGCTAAGTTGAGGGAGCAGAGGTGGGAAGCGGGAGGCGGGTTGGGGCTAGCAGGGAGGGGTTTTGAGGGTAGCCTAGGCTGTGCAGGGAGAGTCGTCTTTGGGCCGGTGAAGGCAGAGGGGCGTACTTCTGAGCCCAAACCCTGCATGGGCAGGGCAGTTCCAGCCTGTATCTGTTGGGGTCTAGTCTGTCTAGTCACCGTGCCGCGTCTGAAATTTTCTGCAGGTCTTGATGTCCTCTTTTGTGGTCAAGGCACGCCGGGCTTTTGCTGCGGCCTTGCAGCCCGCCTCGCCATCCGGAAGAGGTACTCTTCTGTTTTCTTGGATCCCTGTTGTGGGACTCGTTCCGCGCATCCTCTGCATCTTTAGGCCTTTAAAAGGGGCTTCTTGCCCGTCCATCTAGCCAGTTGCGGCCACATCTCTTTGGAACCCTGCACGGGTCATGGCTTTTCCAGGGCTGCCGTAGGTTCTCCCTCGGAGCCCTGTCCATTGCCTTGCCCATTGGCAGGGGTGGTCCCGGAGTCCTCTTTGTCGCTGTGAGTCTTCTTTTTCCCGGTTCGCGACGTTGGTCTTGTGTGCTGGTGTTCTGTGTGTATTTGTGTCTGGTTGGAGCTGCTCTGCCTGGTGCGTAGAGGAATTGCTAAGAGTCAGCCGAGGTAGAGTGGCCTGATTGCGGGCTTAAGGTTTTGACGAGACTAGACGTTGCAGTCTAGGGGCGTCCATTACTTTGCAGTCTTGGGGCGTCCATTACTTTGCAGTCTTGGGGCGTCCATTACTTTGCAGAAGTAGCAGCCCTTGGTGTGGCGGGTGAGGAGGGTAGTTTCTGCTACTCTCTGGAGCCACGGAGGGGACGACCAAATCTGCGTGGGAGAAGGCAGTGGGAGCGGTGGCTAAGGGGTTTGTACGTGAAGGGAGCGGCAATTCATGTTTGGGTTTGGTTGTGGACTAGCTTAGCGTGGCTGTAAGGCCCAGTAGAGGCGGCCTCAGTAAAAGCAAGCGAGAGGCTTGGATTTCTTAGGGCGTTGCTGAGCGTCAGGGTGATGTCTTTGCTGTTGTGTTTTTCAGAGGTAGAGGCCGGACCTGTGCGCCGAGAGGCACGGACGGAGATGCGTGCGGGCGAGCGCCCTAGCGAGGTGGGTCTGCTGCGGTGTCGGTGGGAAGATGTGGCCGGGGGCTGTGCGACTAGATAATGGGTTTTGGTTTTGCTTTGAAGGTACGGGGCCGTGGGCAAAGCAGTAGAGTGGCAGAGGAGCTGGCTTGGATGGAGAGAGCAACTGTGAGTTGCGTGGAGCAGCAGTTGTTGTTCATGTGTCCTCGAGTCCGTGAAGGTACAGCCGTCCTTGACTGCTTGTGGATTCCAGGTGGAGCGCGTCCTCGACGTGTCAGCCCAAGGTGATGGAGGTTCAGTGGCCGAGCGGTGAAGGTAACGTAGCGGGAGATGGGATTCGCTGGGAGCTGCCTGTCTATTTGGGTTGTGTCTAAGCAGGTGTCTTCTTGCAGGTTCAGCCTGCGGCGTCAGAGGGGCCCAGCTTGGTGTCAGCAAACGGCGTGAGAAGGTGAGGTGGTTGTCCGAGGTGGTGTCTAAGAGCCAAGTGCTATGTAGCAACTCAGCTGAGCGTTTTTGGTTTTGGCAGGTGCTGTTCGGGGAGCGTCTGGAAGAGGGTGAGCGCCTGAGGGGAGACTGGGTCGTCGTGAGGAGGAGCGTGGGAGTGTAGATTTCTCATGGTCACAAAAGGAGATTTTGGTCTTGGAACTGCAGGTGCCCCAGGCCGTGTCAGCTGCCGGTTCTGACGTTTGAGCGAGCAAGGGGCAGGTGAGCAGAATGCCCGTGTGGTTTTGCGATGGGTGACAGGGCGTAGTAGAAGATGTTGGCGGTGTGGTGCCGACGGCTGGCACTGTGTTTTCCTCTTTGTTTTTTTCTTGCAGATGCTGAAGAGGAACCCCGTGACTGCAGGATTATTACCGTTAGCCGCTGTGATTTGAGCTGCTTTGGCCCAGGACAGCTTGAGTCGTGGCCCTCTGAAAGCTAAGTTGAGGGAGCAGAGGTGGGAAGCGGGAGGCGGGTTGGGGCTAGCAGGGAGGGGTTTTGAGGGTAGCCTAGGCTGTGCAGGGAGAGTCGTCTTTGGGCCGGTGAAGGCAGAGGGGCGTACTTCTGAGCCCAAACCCTGCATGGGCAGGGCAGTTCCAGCCTGTATCTGTTGGGGTCTAGTCTGTCTAGTCACCGTGCCGCGTCTGAAATTTTCTGCAGGTCTTGATGTCCTCTTTTGTGGTCAAGGCACGCCGGGCTTTTGCTGCGGCCTTGCAGCCCACCTCGCCATCCGGAAGAGGTACTCTTCCGTTTTCTTGGATCCCTGTTTTGGGACTCGTTCCGCGCATCCTCTGCATCTTTAGGCCTTTAAAAGGGGCTTCTTGCCCGTCCATCTAGCCAGTTGCGGCCACATCTCTTTGGAACCCTGCACGGTTCGTGGCTTTTCTAGGGCTGCCGTAGGTTCTCCCTCGGAGCCCTGTCCATTGCCTTGCCCATTGGCAGGGGTGGTCCCGGAGTCCTCTTTGTCGCTGTGAGTCTTCTTTTGTCCCGGTTCGCGACGTTGGTCTTGTGTGCTGGTGTTCTGTGTGTATTTGTGTCTGGTTGGAGCTGCTCTGCCTGGTGCGTAGAGGAATTGCTAAGAGTCAGCCGAGGTAGAGTGGCCTGATTGCGGGCTTAAGGTTTTGACGAGACTAGACGTTGCAGTCTAGGGGCGTCCATTACTTTGCAGTCTTGGGGCATCCATTACTTTGCAGAAGTAGCAGCCCTTGGTGTGGCGGGTGAGGAGGGTAGTTTCTGCTACTCTCTGGAGCCACGGAGGGGACGACCACAACTGCATGGGAGAAGGCAGTGGGAGCGGTGGCGAAGGGGTTTGTACGTGAAGGGAGCGGCAATTCATGTTTGGGTTTGGTTGTGGACTAGCTTAGCGTGGCTGTAAGGCCCAGTAGAGGCGGCCTCAGTAAAAGCAAGCGAGAGGCTTGGATTTCTTAGGGCGTTGCTGAGCGTCAGGGTGATGTCTTTGCTGTTGTGTTTTTCAGAGGTAGAGGCCGGACCTGTGCGCCGAGAGGCACGGACGGAGATGCGTGCGGGCGAGCGCCCTAGCGAGGTGGGTCTGCTGCGGTGTCGGTGGGAAGATGTGGCCGGGGGCTGTGCGACTAGATAATGGGTTTTGGTTTTGCTTTGAAGGTACGGGGCCGTGGGCAAAGCAGTAGAGTGGCAGAGGAGCTGGCTTGGATGGAGAGAGCAACGGTGAGTTGCGTGGAGCAGCAGTTGTTGTTCATGTGTCCTCGAGTCCGTGAAGGTACAGCCGTCCTTGACTGCTTGTGGATTCCAGGTGGAGCGCGTCCTCGACGTGTCAGCCCAAGGTGATGGAGGTTCGGTGGCCGAGCGGTGAAGGTAACGTAGCGGGAGATGGGATTCGCTGGGAGCTGCCTGTCTATTTGGGTTGTGTCTAAGCAGGTGTCTTCTTGCAGGTTCAGCCTGCGGCGTCAGAGGGGCCCAGCTTGGTGTCAGCAAACGGCGTGAGAAGGTGAGGTGGTTGTCCGAGGTGGTGTCTAAGAGCCAAGTGCTATGTAGCAACTCAGCTGAGCGTTTTTGGTTTTGGCAGGTGCTGTTCGGGGAGCGTCTGGAAGAGGGTGAGCGCCTGAGGGGAGACTGGGTCGTCGTGAGGAGGAGCGTGGGAGTGTAGATTTCTCATGGTCACAAAAGGAGATTTTGGTCTTGGAACTGCAGGTGCCCCAGGCCGTGTCAGCTGCCGGTTCTGACGTTTGAGCGAGCAAGGGGCAGGTGAGCAGAATGCCCGTGTGGTTTTGCGATGGGTGACAGGGCGTAGTAGAAGATGTTGGCGGTGTGGTGCCGACGGCTGGCACTGTGTTTTCCTCTTTGTTTTTTTCTTGCAGATGCTGAAGAGGAACCCCGTGACTGCAGGATTATTACCGTTAGCCGCTGTGATTTGAGCTGCTTTGGCCCAGGACAGCTTGAGTCGTGGCCCTCTGAAAGCTAAGTTGAGGGAGCAGAGGTGGGAAGCGGGAGGCGGGTTGGGGCTAGCAGGGAGGGGTTTTGAGGGTAGCCTAGGCTGTGCAGGGAGAGTCGTCTTTGGGCCGGTGAAGGCAGAGGGGCGTACTTCTGAGCCCAAACCCTGCATGGGCAGGGCAGTTCCAGCCTGTATCTGTTGGGGTCTAGTCTGTCTAGTCACCGTGCCGCGTCTGAAATTTTCTGCAGGTCTTGATGTCCTCTTTTGTGGTCAAGGCACGCCGGGCTTTTGCTGCGGCCTTGCAGCCCGCCTCGCCATCCGGAAGAGGTACTCTTCCGTTTTCTTGGATCCCTGTTGTGGGACTCGTTCCGCGCATCCTCTGCATCTTTAGGCCTTTAAAAGGGGCTTCTTGCCCGTCCATCTAGCCAGTTGCGGCCACATCTCTTTGGAACCCTGCACGGTTCGTGGCTTTTCCAGGGCTGCCGTAGGTTCTCCCTCGGAGCCCTGTCCATTGCCTTGCCCATTGGCAGGGGTGGTCCCGGAGTCCTCTTTGTCGCTGTGAGTCTTCTTTTGTCCCGGTTCGCGACGTTGGTCTTGTGTGCTGGTGTTCTGTGTGTATTTGTGTCTGGTTGGAGCTGCTCTGCCTGGTGCGTAGAGGAATTGCTAAGAGTCAGCCGAGGTAGAGTGGCCTGATTGCGGGCTTAAGGTTTTGACGAGACTAGACGTTGCAGTCTAGGGGCGTCCATTACTTTGCAGTCTTGGGGCGTCCATTACTTTGCAGAAGTAGCAGCCCTTGGTGTGGCGGGTGAGGAGGGTAGTTTCTGCTACTCTCTGGAGCCACGGAGGGGACGACCAAATCTGCGTGGGAGAAGGCAGTGGGAGCGGTGGCTAAGGGGTTTGTACGTGAAGGGAGCGGCAATTCATGTTTGGGTTTGGTTGTGGACTAGCTTAGCGTGGCTGTAAGGCCCAGTAGAGGCGGCCTCAGTAAAAGCAAGCGAGAGGCTTGGATTTCTTAGGGCGTTGCTGAGCGTCAGGGTGATGTCTTTGCTGTTGTGTTTTTCAGAGGTAGAGGCCGGACCTGTGCGCCGAGAGGCACGGACGGAGATGCGTGCGGGCGAGCGCCCTAGCGAGGTGGGTCTGCTGCGGTGTCGGTGGGAAGATGTGGCCGGGGGCTGTGCGACTAGATAATGGGTTTTGGTTTTGCTTTGAAGGTACGGGGCCGTGGGCAAAGCAGTAGAGTGGCAGAGGAGCTGGCTTGGATGGAGAGAGCAACTGTGAGTTGCGTGGAGCAGCAGTTGTTGTTCATGTGTCCTCGAGTCCGTGAAGGTACAGCCGTCCTTGACTGCTTGTGGATTCCAGGTGGAGCGCGTCCCCGACGTGTCAGCCCAAGGTGATGGAGGTTCGGTGGCCGAGCGGTGAAGGTAACGTAGCGGGAGATGGGATTCGCTGGGAGCTGCCTGTCTATTTGGGTTGTGTCTAAGCAGGTGTCTTCTTGCAGGTTCAGCCTGCGGCGTCAGAGGGGCCCAGCTTGGTGTCAGCAAACGGCGTGAGAAGGTGAGGTGGTTGTCCGAGGTGGTGTCTAAGAGCCAAGTGCTATGTAGCAACTCAGCTGAGCGTTTTTGGTTTTGGCAGGTGCTGTTCGGGGAGCGTCTGGAAGAGGGTGAGCGCCTGAGGGGAGACTGGGTCGTCGTGAGGAGGAGCGTGGGAGTGTAGATTTCTCATGGTCACAAAAGGAGATTTTGGTCTTGGAACTGCAGGTGCCCCAGGCCGTGTCAGCTGCCGGTTCTGACGTTTGAGCGAGCAAGGGGCAGGTGAGCAGAATGCCCGTGTGGTTTTGCGATGGGTGACAGGGCGTAGTAGAAGATGTTGGCGGTGTGGTGCCGACGGCTGGCACTGTGTTTTCCTCTTTGTTTTTTTCTTGCAGATGCTGAAGAGGAACCCCGTGACTGCAGGATTATTACCGTTAGCCGCTGTGATTTGAGCTGCTTTGGCCCAGGACAGCTTGAGTCGTGGCCCTCTGAAAGCTAAGTTGAGGGAGCAGAGGTGGGAAGCGGGAGGCGGGTTGGGGCTAGCAGGGAGGGGTTTTGAGGGTAGCCTAGGCTGTGCAGGGAGAGTCGTCTTTGGGCCGGTGAAGGCAGAGGGGCGTACTTCTGAGCCCAAACCCTGCATGGGCAGGGCAGTTCCAGCCTGTATCTGTTGGGGTCTAGTCTGTCTAGTCACCGTGCCGCGTCTGAAATTTTCTGCAGGTCTTGATGTCCTCTTTTGTGGTCAAGGCACGCCGGGCTTTTGCTGCGGCCTTGCAGCCCACCTCGCCATCCGGAAGAGGTACTCTTCCGTTTTCTTGGATCCCTGTTTTGGGACTCGTTCCGCGCATCCTCTGCATCTTTAGGCCTTTAAAAGGGGCTTCTTGCCCGTCCATCTAGCCAGTTGCGGCCACATCTCTTTGGAACCCTGCACGGTTCGTGGCTTTTCTAGGGCTGCCGTAGGTTCTCCCTCGGAGCCCTGTCCATTGCCTTGCCCATTGGCAGGGGTGGTCCCGGAGTCCTCTTTGTCGCTGTGAGTCTTCTTTTGTCCCGGTTCGCGACGTTGGTCTTGTGTTCTGTGTGTATTTGTGTCTGGTTGGAGCTGCTCTGCCTGGTGCGTAGAGGAATTGCTAAGAGTCAGCCGAGGTAGAGTGGCCTGATTGCGGGCTTAAGGTTTTGACGAGACTAGACGTTGCAGTCTAGGGGCGTCCATTACTTTGCAGTCTTGGGGCATCCATTACTTTGCAGAAGTAGCAGCCCTTGGTGTGGCGGGTGAGGAGGGTAGTTTCTGCTACTCTCTGGAGCCACGGAGGGGACGACCACAACTGCATGGGAGAAGGCAGTGGGAGCGGTGGCGAAGGGGTTTGTACGTGAAGGGAGCGGCAATTCATGTTTGGGTTTGGTTGTGGACTAGCTTAGCGTGGCTGTAAGGCCCAGTAGAGGCGGCCTCAGTAAAAGCAAGCGAGAGGCTTGGATTTCTTAGGGCGTTGCTGAGCGTCAGGGTGATGTCTTTGCTGTTGTGTTTTTCAGAGGTAGAGGCCGGACCTGTGCGCCGAGAGGCACGGACGGAGATGCGTGCGGGCGAGCGCCCTAGCGAGGTGGGTCTGCTGCGGTGTCGGTGGGAAGATGTGGCCGGGGGCTGTGCGACTAGATAATGGGTTTTGGTTTTGCTTTGAAGGTACGGGGCCGTGGGCAAAGCAGTAGAGTGGCAGAGGAGCTGGCTTGGATGGAGAGAGCAACGGTGAGTTGCGTGGAGCAGCAGTTGTTGTTCATGTGTCCTCGAGTCCGTGAAGGTACAGCCGTCCTTGACTGCTTGTGGATTCCAGGTGGAGCGCGTCCTCGACGTGTCAGCCCAAGGTGATGGAGGTTCGGTGGCCGAGCGGTGAAGGTAACGTAGCGGGAGATGGGATTCGCTGGGAGCTGCCTGTCTATTTGGGTTGTGTCTAAGCAGGTGTCTTCTTGCAGGTTCAGCCTGCGGCGTCAGAGGGGCCCAGCTTGGTGTCAGCAAACGGCGTGAGAAGGTGAGGTGGTTGTCCGAGGTGGTGTCTAAGAGCCAAGTGCTATGTAGCAACTCAGCTGAGCGTTTTTGGTTTTGGCAGGTGCTGTTCGGGGAGCGTCTGGAAGAGGGTGAGCGCCTGAGGGGAGACTGGGTCGTCGTGAGGAGGAGCGTGGGAGTGTAGATTTCTCATGGTCACAAAAGGAGATTTTGGTCTTGGAACTGCAGGTGCCCCAGGCCGTGTCAGCTGCCGGTTCTGACGTTTGAGCGAGCAAGGGGCAGGTGAGCAGAATGCCCGTGTGGTTTTGCGATGGGTGACAGGGCGTAGTAGAAGATGTTGGCGGTGTGGTGCCGACGGCTGGCACTGTGTTTTCCTCTTTGTTTTTTTCTTGCAGATGCTGAAGAGGAACCCCGTGACTGCAGGATTATTACCGTTAGCCGCTGTGATTTGAGCTGCTTTGGCCCAGGACAGCTTGAGTCGTGGCCCTCTGAAAGCTAAGTTGAGGGAGCAGAGGTGGGAAGCGGGAGGCGGGTTGGGGCTAGCAGGGAGGGGTTTTGAGGGTAGCCTAGGCTGTGCAGGGAGAGTCGTCTTTGGGCCGGTGAAGGCAGAGGGGCGTACTTCTGAGCCCAAACCCTGCATGGGCAGGGCAGTTCCAGCCTGTATCTGTTGGGGTCTAGTCTGTCTAGTCACCGTGCCGCGTCTGAAATTTTCTGCAGGTCTTGATGTCCTCTTTTGTGGTCAAGGCACGCCGGGCTTTTGCTGCGGCCTTGCAGCCCGCCTCGCCATCCGGAAGAGGTACTCTTCCGTTTTCTTGGATCCCTGTTGTGGGACTCGTTCCGCGCATCCTCTGCATCTTTAGGCCTTTAAAAGGGGCTTCTTGCCCGTCCATCTAGCCAGTTGCGGCCACATCTCTTTGGAACCCTGCACGGTTCGTGGCTTTTCCAGGGCTGCCGTAGGTTCTCCCTCGGAGCCCTGTCCATTGCCTTGCCCATTGGCAGGGGTGGTCCCGGAGTCCTCTTTGTCGCTGTGAGTCTTCTTTTGTCCCGGTTCGCGACGTTGGTCTTGTGTGCTGGTGTTCTGTGTGTATTTGTGTCTGGTTGGAGCTGCTCTGCCTGGTGCGTAGAGGAATTGCTAAGAGTCAGCCGAGGTAGAGTGGCCTGATTGCGGGCTTAAGGTTTTGACGAGACTAGACGTTGCAGTCTAGGGGCGTCCATTACTTTGCAGTCTTGGGGCGTCCATTACTTTGCAGAAGTAGCAGCCCTTGGTGTGGCGGGTGAGGAGGGTAGTTTCTGCTACTCTCTGGAGCCACGGAGGGGACGACCAAATCTGCGTGGGAGAAGGCAGTGGGAGCGGTGGCTAAGGGGTTTGTACGTGAAGGGAGCGGCAATTCATGTTTGGGTTTGGTTGTGGACTAGCTTAGCGTGGCTGTAAGGCCCAGTAGAGGCGGCCTCAGTAAAAGCAAGCGAGAGGCTTGGATTTCTTAGGGCGTTGCTGAGCGTCAGGGTGATGTCTTTGCTGTTGTGTTTTTCAGAGGTAGAGGCCGGACCTGTGCGCCGAGAGGCACGGACGGAGATGCGTGCGGGCGAGCGCCCTAGCGAGGTGGGTCTGCTGCGGTGTCGGTGGGAAGATGTGGCCGGGGGCTGTGCGACTAGATAATGGGTTTTGGTTTTGCTTTGAAGGTACGGGGCCGTGGGCAAAGCAGTAGAGTGGCAGAGGAGCTGGCTTGGATGGAGAGAGCAACTGTGAGTTGCGTGGAGCAGCAGTTGTTGTTCATGTGTCCTCGAGTCCGTGAAGGTACAGCCGTCCTTGACTGCTTGTGGATTCCAGGTGGAGCGCGTCCCCGACGTGTCAGCCCAAGGTGATGGAGGTTCGGTGGCCGAGCGGTGAAGGTAACGTAGCGGGAGATGGGATTCGCTGGGAGCTGCCTGTCTATTTGGGTTGTGTCTAAGCAGGTGTCTTCTTGCAGGTTCAGCCTGCGGCGTCAGAGGGGCCCAGCTTGGTGTCAGCAAACGGCGTGAGAAGGTGAGGTGGTTGTCCGAGGTGGTGTCTAAGAGCCAAGTGCTATGTAGCAACTCAGCTGAGCGTTTTTGGTTTTGGCAGGTGCTGTTCGGGGAGCGTCTGGAAGAGGGTGAGCGCCTGAGGGGAGACTGGGTCGTCGTGAGGAGGAGCGTGGGAGTGTAGATTTCTCATGGTCACAAAAGGAGATTTTGGTCTTGGAACTGCAGGTGCCCCAGGCCGTGTCAGCTGCCGGTTCTGACGTTTGAGCGAGCAAGGGGCAGGTGAGCAGAATGCCCGTGTGGTTTTGCGATGGGTGACAGGGCGTAGTAGAAGATGTTGGCGGTGTGGTGCCGACGGCTGGCACTGTGTTTTCCTCTTTGTTTTTTTCTTGCAGATGCTGAAGAGGAACCCCGTGACTGCAGGATTATTACCGTTAGCCGCTGTGATTTGAGCTGCTTTGGCCCAGGACAGCTTGAGTCGTGGCCCTCTGAAAGCTAAGTTGAGGGAGCAGAGGTGGGAAGCGGGAGGCGGGTTGGGGCTAGCAGGGAGGGGTTTTGAGGGTAGCCTAGGCTGTGCAGGGAGAGTCGTCTTTGGGCCGGTGAAGGCAGAGGGGCGTACTTCTGAGCCCAAACCCTGCATGGGCAGGGCAGTTCCAGCCTGTATCTGTTGGGGTCTAGTCTGTCTAGTCACCGTGCCGCGTCTGAAATTTTCTGCAGGTCTTGATGTCCTCTTTTGTGGTCAAGGCACGCCGGGCTTTTGCTGCGGCCTTGCAGCCCACCTCGCCATCCGGAAGAGGTACTCTTCCGTTTTCTTGGATCCCTGTTTTGGGACTCGTTCCGCGCATCCTCTGCATCTTTAGGCCTTTAAAAGGGGCTTCTTGCCCGTCCATCTAGCCAGTTGCGGCCACATCTCTTTGGAACCCTGCACGGTTCGTGGCTTTTCTAGGGCTGCCGTAGGTTCTCCCTCGGAGCCCTGTCCATTGCCTTGCCCATTGGCAGGGGTGGTCCCGGAGTCCTCTTTGTCGCTGTGAGTCTTCTTTTGTCCCGGTTCGCGACGTTGGTCTTGTGTTCTGTGTGTATTTGTGTCTGGTTGGAGCTGCTCTGCCTGGTGCGTAGAGGAATTGCTAAGAGTCAGCCGAGGTAGAGTGGCCTGATTGCGGGCTTAAGGTTTTGACGAGACTAGACGTTGCAGTCTAGGGGCGTCCATTACTTTGCAGTCTTGGGGCATCCATTACTTTGCAGAAGTAGCAGCCCTTGGTGTGGCGGGTGAGGAGGGTAGTTTCTGCTACTCTCTGGAGCCACGGAGGGGACGACCACAACTGCATGGGAGAAGGCAGTGGGAGCGGTGGCGAAGGGGTTTGTACGTGAAGGGAGCGGCAATTCATGTTTGGGTTTGGTTGTGGACTAGCTTAGCGTGGCTGTAAGGCCCAGTAGAGGCGGCCTCAGTAAAAGCAAGCGAGAGGCTTGGATTTCTTAGGGCGTTGCTGAGCGTCAGGGTGATGTCTTTGCTGTTGTGTTTTTCAGAGGTAGAGGCCGGACCTGTGCGCCGAGAGGCACGGACGGAGATGCGTGCGGGCGAGCGCCCTAGCGAGGTGGGTCTGCTGCGGTGTCGGTGGGAAGATGTGGCCGGGGGCTGTGCGACTAGATAATGGGTTTTGGTTTTGCTTTGAAGGTACGGGGCCGTGGGCAAAGCAGTAGAGTGGCAGAGGAGCTGGCTTGGATGGAGAGAGCAACGGTGAGTTGCGTGGAGCAGCAGTTGTTGTTCATGTGTCCTCGAGTCCGTGAAGGTACAGCCGTCCTTGACTGCTTGTGGATTCCAGGTGGAGCGCGTCCTCGACGTGTCAGCCCAAGGTGATGGAGGTTCGGTGGCCGAGCGGTGAAGGTAACGTAGCGGGAGATGGGATTCGCTGGGAGCTGCCTGTCTATTTGGGTTGTGTCTAAGCAGGTGTCTTCTTGCAGGTTCAGCCTGCGGCGTCAGAGGGGCCCAGCTTGGTGTCAGCAAACGGCGTGAGAAGGTGAGGTGGTTGTCCGAGGTGGTGTCTAAGAGCCAAGTGCTATGTAGCAACTCAGCTGAGCGTTTTTGGTTTTGGCAGGTGCTGTTCGGGGAGCGTCTGGAAGAGGGTGAGCGCCTGAGGGGAGACTGGGTCGTCGTGAGGAGGAGCGTGGGAGTGTAGATTTCTCATGGTCACAAAAGGAGATTTTGGTCTTGGAACTGCAGGTGCCCCAGGCCGTGTCAGCTGCCGGTTCTGACGTTTGAGCGAGCAAGGGGCAGGTGAGCATAATGCCCGTGTGGTTTTGCGATGGGTGACAGGGCGTAGTAGAAGATGTTGGCGGTGTGGTGCCGACGGCTGGCACTGTGTTTTCCTCTTTGTTTTTTTCTTGCAGATGCTGAAGAGGAACCCCGTGACTGCAGGATTATTACCGTTAGCCGCTGTGATTTGAGCTGCTTTGGCCCAGGACAGCTTGAGTCGTGGCCCTCTGAAAGCTAAGTTGAGGGAGCAGAGGTGGGAAGCGGGAGGCGGGTTGGGGCTAGCAGGGAGGGGTTTTGAGGGTAGCCTAGGCTGTGCAGGGAGAGTCGTCTTTGGGCCGGTGAAGGCAGAGGGGCGTACTTCTGAGCCCAAACCCTGCATGGGCAGGGCAGTTCCAGCCTGTATCTGTTGGGGTCTAGTCTGTCTAGTCACCGTGCCGCGTCTGAAATTTTCTGCAGGTCTTGATGTCCTCTTTTGTGGTCAAGGCACGCCGGGCTTTTGCTGCGGCCTTGCAGCCCGCCTCGCCATCCGGAAGAGGTACTCTTCCGTTTTCTTGGATCCCTGTTGTGGGACTCGTTCCGCGCATCCTCTGCATCTTTAGGCCTTTAAAAGGGGCTTCTTGCCCGTCCATCTAGCCAGTTGCGGCCACATCTCTTTGGAACCCTGCACGGTTCGTGGCTTTTCCAGGGCTGCCGTAGGTTCTCCCTCGGAGCCCTGTCCATTGCCTTGCCCATTGGCAGGGGTGGTCCCGGAGTCCTCTTTGTCGCTGTGAGTCTTCTTTTGTCCCGGTTCGCGACGTTGGTCTTGTGTGCTGGTGTTCTGTGTGTATTTGTGTCTGGTTGGAGCTGCTCTGCCTGGTGCGTAGAGGAATTGCTAAGAGTCAGCCGAGGTAGAGTGGCCTGATTGCGGGCTTAAGGTTTTGACGAGACTAGACGTTGCAGTCTAGGGGCGTCCATTACTTTGCAGTCTTGGGGCGTCCATTACTTTGCAGAAGTAGCAGCCCTTGGTGTGGCGGGTGAGGAGGGTAGTTTCTGCTACTCTCTGGAGCCACGGAGGGGACGACCAAATCTGCGTGGGAGAAGGCAGTGGGAGCGGTGGCTAAGGGGTTTGTACGTGAAGGGAGCGGCAATTCATGTTTGGGTTTGGTTGTGGACTAGCTTAGCGTGGCTGTAAGGCCCAGTAGAGGCGGCCTCAGTAAAAGCAAGCGAGAGGCTTGGATTTCTTAGGGCGTTGCTGAGCGTCAGGGTGATGTCTTTGCTGTTGTGTTTTTCAGAGGTAGAGGCCGGACCTGTGCGCCGAGAGGCACGGACGGAGATGCGTGCGGGCGAGCGCCCTAGCGAGGTGGGTCTGCTGCGGTGTCGGTGGGAAGATGTGGCCGGGGGCTGTGCGACTAGATAATGGGTTTTGGTTTTGCTTTGAAGGTACGGGGCCGTGGGCAAAGCAGTAGAGTGGCAGAGGAGCTGGCTTGGATGGAGAGAGCAACTGTGAGTTGCGTGGAGCAGCAGTTGTTGTTCATGTGTCCTCGAGTCCGTGAAGGTACAGCCGTCCTTGACTGCTTGTGGATTCCAGGTGGAGCGCGTCCCCGACGTGTCAGCCCAAGGTGATGGAGGTTCGGTGGCCGAGCGGTGAAGGTAACGTAGCGGGAGATGGGATTCGCTGGGAGCTGCCTGTCTATTTGGGTTGTGTCTAAGCAGGTGTCTTCTTGCAGGTTCAGCCTGCGGCGTCAGAGGGGCCCAGCTTGGTGTCAGCAAACGGCGTGAGAAGGTGAGGTGGTTGTCCGAGGTGGTGTCTAAGAGCCAAGTGCTATGTAGCAACTCAGCTGAGCGTTTTTGGTTTTGGCAGGTGCTGTTCGGGGAGCGTCTGGAAGAGGGTGAGCGCCTGAGGGGAGACTGGGTCGTCGTGAGGAGGAGCGTGGGAGTGTAGATTTCTCATGGTCACAAAAGGAGATTTTGGTCTTGGAACTGCAGGTGCCCCAGGCCGTGTCAGCTGCCGGTTCTGACGTTTGAGCGAGCAAGGGGCAGGTGAGCAGAATGCCCGTGTGGTTTTGCGATGGGTGACAGGGCGTAGTAGAAGATGTTGGCGGTGTGGTGCCGACGGCTGGCACTGTGTTTTCCTCTTTGTTTTTTTCTTGCAGATGCTGAAGAGGAACCCCGTGACTGCAGGATTATTACCGTTAGCCGCTGTGATTTGAGCTGCTTTGGCCCAGGACAGCTTGAGTCGTGGCCCTCTGAAAGCTAAGTTGAGGGAGCAGAGGTGGGAAGCGGGAGGCGGGTTGGGGCTAGCAGGGAGGGGTTTTGAGGGTAGCCTAGGCTGTGCAGGGAGAGTCGTCTTTGGGCCGGTGAAGGCAGAGGGGCGTACTTCTGAGCCCAAACCCTGCATGGGCAGGGCAGTTCCAGCCTGTATCTGTTGGGGTCTAGTCTGTCTAGTCACCGTGCCGCGTCTGAAATTTTCTGCAGGTCTTGATGTCCTCTTTTGTGGTCAAGGCACGCCGGGCTTTTGCTGCGGCCTTGCAGCCCACCTCGCCATCCGGAAGAGGTACTCTTCCGTTTTCTTGGATCCCTGTTTTGGGACTCGTTCCGCGCATCCTCTGCATCTTTAGGCCTTTAAAAGGGGCTTCTTGCCCGTCCATCTAGCCAGTTGCGGCCACATCTCTTTGGAACCCTGCACGGTTCGTGGCTTTTCTAGGGCTGCCGTAGGTTCTCCCTCGGAGCCCTGTCCATTGCCTTGCCCATTGGCAGGGGTGGTCCCGGAGTCCTCTTTGTCGCTGTGAGTCTTCTTTTGTCCCGGTTCGCGACGTTGGTCTTGTGTGCTGGTGTTCTGTGTGTATTTGTGTCTGGTTGGAGCTGCTCTGCCTGGTGCGTAGAGGAATTGCTAAGAGTCAGCCGAGGTAGAGTGGCCTGATTGCGGGCTTAAGGTTTTGACGAGACTAGACGTTGCAGTCTAGGGGCGTCCATTACTTTGCAGTCTTGGGGCATCCATTACTTTGCAGAAGTAGCAGCCCTTGGTGTGGCGGGTGAGGAGGGTAGTTTCTGCTACTCTCTGGAGCCACGGAGGGGACGACCACAACTGCATGGGAGAAGGCAGTGGGAGCGGTGGCGAAGGGGTTTGTACGTGAAGGGAGCGGCAATTCATGTTTGGGTTTGGTTGTGGACTAGCTTAGCGTGGCTGTAAGGCCCAGTAGAGGCGGCCTCAGTAAAAGCAAGCGAGAGGCTTGGATTTCTTAGGGCGTTGCTGAGCGTCAGGGTGATGTCTTTGCTGTTGTGTTTTTCAGAGGTAGAGGCCGGACCTGTGCGCCGAGAGGCACGGACGGAGATGCGTGCGGGCGAGCGCCCTAGCGAGGTGGGTCTGCTGCGGTGTCGGTGGGAAGATGTGGCCGGGGGCTGTGCGACTAGATAATGGGTTTTGGTTTTGCTTTGAAGGTACGGGGCCGTGGGCAAAGCAGTAGAGTGGCAGAGGAGCTGGCTTGGATGGAGAGAGCAACGGTGAGTTGCGTGGAGCAGCAGTTGTTGTTCATGTGTCCTCGAGTCCGTGAAGGTACAGCCGTCCTTGACTGCTTGTGGATTCCAGGTGGAGCGCGTCCTCGACGTGTCAGCCCAAGGTGATGGAGGTTCGGTGGCCGAGCGGTGAAGGTAACTTAGCGGGAGATGGGATTCGCTGGGAGCTGCCTGTCTATTTGGGTTGTGTCTAAGCAGGTGTCTTCTTGCAGGTTCAGCCTGCGGCGTCAGAGGGGCCCAGCTTGGTGTCAGCAAACGGCGTGAGAAGGTGAGGTGGTTGTCCGAGGTGGTGTCTAAGAGCCAAGTGCTATGTAGCAACTCAGCTGAGCGTTTTTGGTTTTGGCAGGTGCTGTTCGGGGAGCGTCTGGAAGAGGGTGAGCGCCTGAGGGGAGACTGGGTCGTCGTGAGGAGGAGCGTGGGAGTGTAGATTTCTCATGGTCACAAAAGGAGATTTTGGTCTTGGAACTGCAGGTGCCCCAGGCCGTGTCAGCTGCCGGTTCTGACGTTTGAGCGAGCAAGGGGCAGGTGAGCAGAATGCCCGTGTGGTTTTGCGATGGGTGACAGGGCGTAGTAGAAGATGTTGGCGGTGTGGTGCCGACGGCTGGCACTGTGTTTTCCTCTTTGTTTTTTTCTTGCAGATGCTGAAGAGGAACCCCGTGACTGCAGGATTATTACCGTTAGCCGCTGTGATTTGAGCTGCTTTGGCCCAGGACAGCTTGAGTCGTGGCCCTCTGAAAGCTAAGTTGAGGGAGCAGAGGTGGGAAGCGGGAGGCGGGTTGGGGCTAGCAGGGAGGGGTTTTGAGGGTAGCCTAGGCTGTGCAGGGAGAGTCGTCTTTGGGCCGGTGAAGGCAGAGGGGCGTACTTCTGAGCCCAAACCCTGCATGGGCAGGGCAGTTCCAGCCTGTATCTGTTGGGGTCTAGTCTGTCTAGTCACCGTGCCGCGTCTGAAATTTTCTGCAGGTCTTGATGTCCTCTTTTGTGGTCAAGGCACGCCGGGCTTTTGCTGCGGCCTTGCAGCCCACCTCGCCATCCGGAAGAGGTACTCTTCCGTTTTCTTGGATCCCTGTTTTGGGACTCGTTCCGCGCATCCTCTGCATCTTTAGGCCTTTAAAAGGGGCTTCTTGCCCGTCCATCTAGCCAGTTGCGGCCACATCTCTTTGGAACCCTGCACGGTTCGTGGCTTTTCTAGGGCTGCCGTAGGTTCTCCCTCGGAGCCCTGTCCATTGCCTTGCCCATTGGCAGGGGTGGTCCCGGAGTCCTCTTTGTCGCTGTGAGTCTTCTTTTGTCCCGGTTCGCGACGTTGGTCTTGTGTGCTGGTGTTCTGTGTGTATTTGTGTCTGGTTGGAGCTGCTCTGCCTGGTGCGTAGAGGAATTGCTAAGAGTCAGCCGAGGTAGAGTGGCCTGATTGCGGGCTTAAGGTTTTGACGAGACTAGACGTTGCAGTCTAGGGGCGTCCATTACTTTGCAGTCTTGGGGCATCCATTACTTTGCAGAAGTAGCAGCCCTTGGTGTGGCGGGTGAGGAGGGTAGTTTCTGCTACTCTCTGGAGCCACGGAGGGGACGACCACAACTGCATGGGAGAAGGCAGTGGGAGCGGTGGCGAAGGGGTTTGTACGTGAAGGGAGCGGCAATTCATGTTTGGGTTTGGTTGTGGACTAGCTTAGCGTGGCTGTAAGGCCCAGTAGAGGCGGCCTCAGTAAAAGCAAGCGAGAGGCTTGGATTTCTTAGGGCGTTGCTGAGCGTCAGGGTGATGTCTTTGCTGTTGTGTTTTTCAGAGGTAGAGGCCGGACCTGTGCGCCGAGAGGCACGGACGGAGATGCGTGCGGGCGAGCGCCCTAGCGAGGTGGGTCTGCTGCGGTGTCGGTGGGAAGATGTGGCCGGGGGCTGTGCGACTAGATAATGGGTTTTGGTTTTGCTTTGAAGGTACGGGGCCGTGGGCAAAGCAGTAGAGTGGCAGAGGAGCTGGCTTGGATGGAGAGAGCAACGGTGAGTTGCGTGGAGCAGCAGTTGTTGTTCATGTGTCCTCGAGTCCGTGAAGGTACAGCCGTCCTTGACTGCTTGTGGATTCCAGGTGGAGCGCGTCCTCGACGTGTCAGCCCAAGGTGATGGAGGTTCGGTGGCCGAGCGGTGAAGGTAACGTAGCGGGAGATGGGATTCGCTGGGAGCTGCCTGTCTATTTGGGTTGTGTCTAAGCAGGTCTCTTCTTGCAGGTTCAGCCTGCGGCGTCAGAGGGGCCCAGCTTGGTGTCAGCAAACGGCGTGAGAAGGTGAGGTGGTTGTCCGAGGTGGTGTCTAAGAGCCAAGTGCTATGTAGCAACTCAGCTGAGCGTTTTTGGTTTTGGCAGGTGCTGTTCGGGGAGCGTCTGGAAGAGGGTGAGCGCCTGAGGGGAGACTGGGTCGTCGTGAGGAGGAGCGTGGGAGTGTAGATTTCTCATGGTCACAAAAGGAGATTTTGGTCTTGGAACTGCAGGTGCCCCAGGCCGTGTCAGCTGCCGGTTCTGACGTTTGAGCGAGCAAGGGGCAGGTGAGCAGAATGCCCGTGTGGTTTTGCGATGGGTGACAGGGCGTAGTAGAAGATGTTGGCGGTGTGGTGCCGACGGCTGGCACTGTGTTTTCCTCTTTGTTTTTTTCTTGCAGATGCTGAAGAGGAACCCCGTGACTGCAGGATTATTACCGTTAGCCGCTGTGATTTGAGCTGCTTTGGCCCAGGACAGCTTGAGTCGTGGCCCTCTGAAAGCTAAGTTGAGGGAGCAGAGGTGGGAAGCGGGAGGCGGGTTGGGGCTAGCAGGGAGGGGTTTTGAGGGTAGCCTAGGCTGTGCAGGGAGAGTCGTCTTTGGGCCGGTGAAGGCAGAGGGGCGTACTTCTGAGCCCAAACCCTGCATGGGCAGGGCAGTTCCAGCCTGTATCTGTTGGGGTCTAGTCTGTCTAGTCACCGTGCCGCGTCTGAAATTTTCTGCAGGTCTTGATGTCCTCTTTTGTGGTCAAGGCACGCCGGGCTTTTGCTGCGGCCTTGCAGCCCACCTCGCCATCCGGAAGAGGTACTCTTCCGTTTTCTTGGATCCCTGTTTTGGGACTCGTTCCGCGCATCCTCTGCATCTTTAGGCCTTTAAAAGGGGCTTCTTGCCCGTCCATCTAGCCAGTTGCGGCCACATCTCTTTGGAACCCTGCACGGTTCGTGGCTTTTCTAGGGCTGCCGTAGGTTCTCCCTCGGAGCCCTGTCCATTGCCTTGCCCATTGGCAGGGGTGGTCCCGGAGTCCTCTTTGTCGCTGTGAGTCTTCTTTTGTCCCGGTTCGCGACGTTGGTCTTGTGTGCTGGTGTTCTGTGTGTATTTGTGTCTGGTTGGAGCTGCTCTGCCTGGTGCGTAGAGGAATTGCTAAGAGTCAGCCGAGGTAGAGTGGCCTGATTGCGGGCTTAAGGTTTTGACGAGACTAGACGTTGCAGTCTAGGGGCGTCCATTACTTTGCAGTCTTGGGGCATCCATTACTTTGCAGAAGTAGCAGCCCTTGGTGTGGCGGGTGAGGAGGGTAGTTTCTGCTACTCTCTGGAGCCACGGAGGGGACGACCACAACTGCATGGGAGAAGGCAGTGGGAGCGGTGGCGAAGGGGTTTGTACGTGAAGGGAGCGGAAATTCATGTTTGGGTTTGGTTGTGGACTAGCTTAGCGTGGCTGTAAGGCCCAGTAGAGGCGGCCTCAGTAAAAGCAAGCGAGAGGCTTGGATTTCTTAGGGCGTTGCTGAGCGTCAGGGTGATGTCTTTGCTGTTGTGTTTTTCAGAGGTAGAGGCCGGACCTGTGCGCCGAGAGGCACGGACGGAGATGCGTGCGGGCGAGCGCCCTAGCGAGGTGGGTCTGCTGCGGTGTCGGTGGGAAGATGTGGCCGGGGGCTGTGCGACTAGATAATGGGTTTTGGTTTTGCTTTGAAGGTACGGGGCCGTGGGCAAAGCAGTAGAGTGGCAGAGGAGCTGGCTTGGATGGAGAGAGCAACGGTGAGTTGCGTGGAGCAGCAGTTGTTGTTCATGTGTCCTCGAGTCCGTGAAGGTACAGCCGTCCTTGACTGCTTGTGGATTCCAGGTGGAGCGCGTCCTCGACGTGTCAGCCCAAGGTGATGGAGGTTCGGTGGCCGAGCGGTGAAGGTAACGTAGCGGGAGATGGGATTCGCTGGGAGCTGCCTGTCTATTTGGGTTGTGTCTAAGCAGGTCTCTTCTTGCAGGTTCAGCCTGCGGCGTCAGAGGGGCCCAGCTTGGTGTCAGCAAACGGCGTGAGAAGGTGAGGTGGTTGTCCGAGGTGGTGTCTAAGAGCCAAGTGCTATGTAGCAACTCAGCTGAGCGTTTTTGGTTTTGGCAGGTGCTGTTCGGGGAGCGTCTGGAAGAGGGTGAGCGCCTGAGGGGAGACTGGGTCGTCGTGAGGAGGAGCGTGGGAGTGTAGATTTCTCATGGTCACAAAAGGAGATTTTGGTCTTGGAACTGCAGGTGCCCCAGGCCGTGTCAGCTGCCGGTTCTGACGTTTGAGCGAGCAAGGGGCAGGTGAGCAGAATGCCCGTGTGGTTTTGCGATGGGTGACAGGGCGTAGTAGAAGATGTTGGCGGTGTGGTGCCGACGGCTGGCACTGTGTTTTCCTCTTTGTTTTTTTCTTGCAGATGCTGAAGAGGAACCCCGTGACTGCAGGATTATTACCGTTAGCCGCTGTGATTTGAGCTGCTTTGGCCCAGGACAGCTTGAGTCGTGGCCCTCTGAAAGCTAAGTTGAGGGAGCAGAGGTGGGAAGCGGGAGGCGGGTTGGGGCTAGCAGGGAGGGGTTTTGAGGGTAGCCTAGGCTGTGCAGGGAGAGTCGTCTTTGGGCCGGTGAAGGCAGAGGGGCGTACTTCTGAGCCCAAACCCTGCATGGGCAGGGCAGTTCCAGCCTGTATCTGTTGGGGTCTAGTCTGTCTAGTCACCGTGCCGCGTCTGAAATTTTCTGCAGGTCTTGATGTCCTCTTTTGTGGTCAAGGCACGCCGGGCTTTTGCTGCGGCCTTGCAGCCCGCCTCGCCATCCGGAAGAGGTACTCTTCCGTTTTCTTGGATCCCTGTTGTGGGACTCGTTCCGCGCATCCTCTGCATCTTTAGGCCTTTAAAAGGGGCTTCTTGCCCGTCCATCTAGCCAGTTGCGGCCACATCTCTTTGGAACCCTGCACGGTTCGTGGCTTTTCCAGGGCTGCCGTAGGTTCTCCCTCGGAGCCCTGTCCATTGCCTTGCCCATTGGCAGGGGTGGTCCCGGAGTCCTCTTTGTCGCTGTGAGTCTTCTTTTGTCCCGGTTCGCGACGTTGGTCTTGTGTGCTGGTGTTCTGTGTGTATTTGTGTCTGGTTGGAGCTGCTCTGCCTGGTGCGTAGAGGAATTGCTAAGAGTCAGCCGAGGTAGAGTGGCCTGATTGCGGGCTTAAGGTTTTGACGAGACTAGACGTTGCAGTCTTGGGGCGTCCATTACTTTGCAGTCTTGGGGCGTCCATTACTTTGCAGTCTTGGGGCGTCCATTACTTTGCAGAAGTAGCAGCCCTTGGTGTGGCGGGTGAGGAGGGTAGTTTCTGCTACTCTCTGGAGCCACGGAGGGGACGACCAAATCTGCGTGGGAGAAGGCAGTGGGAGCGGTGGCTAAGGGGTTTGTACGTGAAGGGAGCGGCAATTCATGTTTGGGTTTGGTTGTGGACTAGCTTAGCGTGGCTGTAAGGCCCAGTAGAGGCGGCCTCAGTAAAAGCAAGCGAGAGGCTTGGATTTCTTAGGGCGTTGCTGAGCGTCAGGTTGATGTCTTTGCTGTTGTGTTTTTCAGAGGAAGAGGCCGGACCTGTGCGCCGAGAGGCACGGACGGAGATGCGTGCGGGCGAGCGCCCTAGCGAGGTGGGTCTGCTGCGGTGTCGGTGGGAAGATGTGGCCGGGGGCTGTGCGACTAGATAATGGGTTTTGGTTTTGCTTTGAAGGTACGGGGCCGTGGGCAAAGCAGTAGAGTGGCAGAGGAGCTGGCTTGGATGGAGAGAGCAACGGTGAATTGCGTGGAGCAGCAGTTGTTGTTCATGTGTCCTCGAGTCCGTGAAGGTACAGCCGTCCTTGACTGCTTGTGGATTCCAGGTGGAGCGCGTCCTCGACGTGTCAGCCCAAGGTGATGGAGGTTCGGTGGCCGAGCGGTGAAGGTAACGTAGCGGGAGATGGGATTCGCTGGGAGCTGCCTGTTTATTTGGGTTGTGTCTAAGCAGGTCTCTTCTTGCAGGTTCAGCCTGCGGCGTCAGAGGGGCCCAGCTTGGTGTCAGCAAACGGCGTGAGAAGGTGAGGTGGTTGTCCAAGGTGGTGTCTAAGAGCCAAGTGCTATGTAGCAACTCAGCTGAGCGTTTTTGGTTTTGGCAGGTGCTGTTCGGGGAGCGTCTGGAAGAGGGTGAGCGCCTGAGGGGAGACTGGGTCGTCGTGAGGAGGAGCGTGGGAGTGTAGATTTCTCATGGTCACAAAAGGAGATTTTGGTCTTGGAACTGCAGGTGCCCCAGGCCGTGTCAGCTGCCGGTTCTGACGTTTGAGCGAGCAAGGGGCAGGTGAGCAGAATGCCCGTGTGGTTTTGCGATGGGTGATGGGGCGTAGTAGAAGATGTTGGCGGTGTGGTGCCGACGGCTGGCACTGTGTTTTCCTCTTTGTTTTTTTCTTGCAGATGCTGAAGAGGAACCCCGTGACTGCAGGATTATTACCTTTAGCCGCTGTGATTTGAGCTGCTTTGGCCCAGGACAGCTTGAGTCGTGGCCCTCTGAAAGCTAAGTTGAGGGAGCAGAGGTGGGAAGCGGGAGGCGGGTTGGGGCTAGCAGGGAGGGGTTTTGAGGGTAGCCTAGGCTGTGCAGGGAGAGTCGTCTTTGGGCCGGTGAAGGCAGAGGGGCGTACTTCTGAGCCCAAACCCTGCATGGGCAGGGCAGTTCCAGCCTGTATCTGTTGGGGTCTAGTCTGTCTAGTCACCGTGCCGCGTCTGAAATTTTCTGCAGGTCTTGATGTCCTCTTTTGTGGTCAAGGCACGCCGGGCTTTTGCTGCGGCCTTGCAGCCCGCCTCGCCATCCGGAAGAGGTACTCTTCCGTTTTCTTGGATCCCTGTTGTGGGACTTGTTCCGCACATCCTCTGCATCTTTAGGCCTTTAAAAGGGGCTTCTTGCCCGTCCATCTAGCCAGTTGCGGCCACATCTCTTTGGAACCCTGCACGGTTCATGGCTTTTCCAGGGCTGCCGTAGGTTCTCCCTCGGAGCCCTGTCCATTGCCTTGCCCATTGGCAGGGGTGGTCCCGGAGTCCTCTTTGTCGCTGTGAGTCTTCTTTTGTCCCGGTTCGCGACGTTGGTCTTGTGTGCTGGTGTTCTGTGTGTATTTGTGTCTGGTTGGAGCTGCTCTGCCTGGTGCGTAGAGGAATTGCTAAGAGTCAGCCGAGGTAGAGTGGCCTGATTGCGGGCTTAAGGTTTTGACGAGACTAGACGTTGCAGTCTAGGGGCGTCCATTACTTTGCAGTTTTGGGGCGTCGATTACTTTGCAGAAGTAGCAGCCCTTGGTGTGGCGGGTGAGGAGGGTAGTTTCTGCTACTCTCTGGAGCCACGGAGGGGACGACCAAATCTGCGTGGGAGAAGGCAGTGGGAGCGGTGGCTAAGGGGTTT